>NW_025920138.1:1301975-1428398 GCF_902686445.1 Sciurus carolinensis | reverse complement strand
AATGATCATAAAAGGTGGGAAATATAAAAGAAACAAGGTTTGGGGCAAGAGGAAAACAGAACAATAGAATTTGTTTGTTACAAGAAGATAAGAGAGAACGAGAGGACTGGGACTGATGCTCAGTGGTGGAGCACTTGCCTAGCACATGTGAGGCACTGGGCTTGTTCCTCAGCACCATATAATAATAAATTAAATAAAGTTATTATGTCCATCTTCAACTAAATTTTTTAAAAAGAATGAGTGTTGAAGAATAATAAAAATAATACAAAATAAACCATGATATACAATCCAAAAAGCTGATCCCTCTCAAGAAATGCTAAAAGCAAATAATTATGTTAAGTTATTTATATATGAGAGAAAAAGAGACAAATACGTGTATTTATGTATGTTCCTGAACTAATCAGCACAGGTGGAACTCAGAGGCACCCACACACATGAACAGAATTAAAAAAAAAAAAAAAGACAGAACAAAAAGGTTAAAATATCCAAAATCTTAAGAGACAAAGGAAGAAAAATTCTCCACTGAGGTGGTCAAATATCTGACTAAAATGGGTGGTCCTTGTCTATTTCCAATAGTATTTCTTTTCAGTTTTTCTTGAGTTATGTTTTGACAGAGCAAAGGAAGGAGATGTTAACCCCTTCCTGTTTTTGTGTTACCATTTGATGTGTTCTAAGATTGAAGCTATTTTATTTAAGACAAACTTTTTTCTCTCCTACATGAGGTGGAATGTGTTAGGGCTTAATGTCAGTTGGCTTATTGTCCACTAGTACCAGTTTGATGCACTCCCACGCTACCACTTCTGCTTCTTTATTTAAGGTATCTCAGCTGGCACTGAGATTGAGTTGGCTTCAGGTACAATCAGGGTTTGCTGGATGGGAACTTCTTTGGAGAGAATTAATCGACCTTCTCCTGGGCTACACAGCAGCCAGTCAATGCTGTGGAACTGGTACTCAGGAGCCTCCCAAGAAATCTAGTCATGGTTCATGGGGCTGATTCTCCACTCACTGTAGCCTATGGCCCAGTCTCTCTGGATTTAAGCTTTGAGTGAATTCACCCTCACCTGCTTATACTATTGGCCCCTTTCAGATGGTCTTTGAGTTGCCAAACACAAAGGAGAAATGAGTAGAGACCCTCATTGCCCTTTCAACTTGAATACCACTATATACAGTCTACTCTGTTCATTTCTCTCATGTTGTGTCAGGCACAACCTAGGCCCCTTAATAGTCACCCTCTATGATATTGTGGCTGTGCATTTATGTGTGTGTTTCTGTGTGTATATGTGTGCATATGTAATGTATAAAGCTGCTCCCCTACCCTTTCAGTTACAGACATTCCCCGCTTCCGAACCACTTGTCAATCTCTGAACATCCTAGCTAGCTATTGGTTCATCAGTCAACTTGCAAGTATCCTTCTCCATTATTGTTCCCCTGTTAGCCCGGCGAAATTCAACCGCCATCTTTTCTCTCTCACTTTTCTCTCCCCCTGACTCACTTTCTTTCTCCTCACTTTTCACACTCTTTCTTGTGCATGCCTTTTCTTTTTCTCTCATTTTCTCTCTTACCCTGCAGGGAGACACCCTGTTTGCTTAATAAATTCCTTTATGTGATTTCCCATGTCCGGTGTGGTTTTCTTGGGATCCCTTACAGTGTACACATACATAATATATGTTTCCTGATGTCACAGGTCCTGCAGATGCTGTAGTGGCACACTTATCCCCAAATGACTCCACCTCAGCTCTTCATGGCCAGTTGAGACACAGAGCTTGATTTTTAAGAATCAAAGTATGGTTATAAAAACCATATGCACCAGTATATACTGCAGTCTCTGAGTTGTATAAGTTTAGGCAGTGTTTTTGATGTCAGGTTTCTGTGTATCAAGACACTCCAAGGTGCAGGTTGTAATTTAGCTTCCTCTGTTCACACTTGTCAATCCACAAAGCTGTGCCAAATCCACTCCAGTAGTCACTGGTTGTGGGCTATGGTGCTTTATTCTGGTTTTAATACTTAAATTTGTGAGTCTGTAAGGCTCTTTGAGTGTTCAGTATTTAATTTTGGTGAAATCTCTCTTTCACCCAGCTAGACTGAGAAGCTGCACACCCACTGCTTTGGTCTTACACCACAGCACAGCTTGGAATGCAGCTTCCTGTACTCTGCTTTCTTCCAAGTTGCAGAAATTAGCATTTAAGTAACATTTTCCTCATGTGTACTATAAATATCATATTCCTATTGTAATATTTTATGCCTAGTTTGGTTACACATTTTTAGAAATAAAAATATTATGCTCATTGCAAGCAACACTTTCTCTATCTCCTCAGCTTTGTCCATTAAAAATGAAAATAATTTAGTGTCTTTTTAATTATGCAAACAATAGTTCATCAATATTGATCAGTATTAAGCTCATTGATATGTGAAATTTCTGAATTATGCTTTGCTTAAATTTATAAATCACATTAAGTAGCAACTACAATGACATCAGAGTAAAAGAATTTTGAAATGTAGATGTGTATTAGAGTCCTAGAATTGCATTAAGAATGAGAACATATTTCATAGCCATATTTTTATTTGATCTTAATAGTTACACATAAATATTAAATATATAATGTATAGATAGTCATTGTTGTACATAAGTGTTGTCAGGTTTATCCCGACAAAATTACACATGCCTGGAAATTGATTTTAGTTCATGATTCAATGCCTTTCATGCCCCCTTTTCCTCTATCCCTCCTCCCCTCCATTGTTCTCTTTCCTCTGCTCTAATGGACATCCTTTCCCTTGTCTATTTATTTAGTTTTTATTGGTTCTTTTACTTATACACATCAGTTAAATTACATGTGGTATATTTATGCATGCACCTACCATCATTGTTGAAGAGTTCATTTTCCATTGCCTTTTCTTTCTCATCCTTAGAGTTGGCCCCTCAATATTCTTCTACACTATGATCTTCCCTATATCTTCTATAATTATATCCTTTCCTCCTCCTTCCCTTTATTTTATTCTAGTTTCCACTTATGAGAGAATACTTTTGACCTTTGAGAGTCTCAGTTTGACTTTTTTCACTTAACATGGTGTTCTCCATTTACACAAATTCACTAGCAGTTGACATAGTTTAATTCTTCTATATGGTAAGTAGAATGACAATCTGTATATATACAACAATTTCTTAATCCTTTAATCCATTGATGGGCAACTGGTTTTATAATGCAATTCTTGTGAACTGGCTACTATAAACATTGAAGGAATTTTATCACTGTAGTATGCTGATTTTTGTTATGTTACAAAATAAATACAAGTGGGATGTTGTTCCATCTCTAGTTTTTCTGAGGAATCTTCAAACTTCTTTCCAGAGTGATTGTACTAGTCTTCAGTGCTTCTAACAATGCACAAGTTTACTTTCTTTTTTTTTCTTTTCTTTTTTATTGTTTATTTATGTATTTTTAAGGTTTACATAGGGTAATGATGTTTATATTTTTTCCCTTCCCCCCCACCCCTCCCACCCCTCTTTTCCCTCTATACAGTCCTTCTTTCCTTCATTCTTACCGCTCTCCTTAGCCTAACTCTAAACCTAACCCTAAACCTAATGCTAATCCCTCCCAAGCCCATTATATGTCTTCATCTGCTTATCAGCGAGATCATTCGTCCTTTAGTTTTTTGAGATTGGCTTATCTCACTTAGCATGATATTCTCCAATTTCATTCATTTGCCTACAAATGCCATAATTTTATCATTCTTCATTGCGGAGTAATATTCCATTGTATAAATATGCCACAGTTTCTTTATCCATTCATCAACTGAAGGGCATCTAGGTTGGTTCCACAATCTGGCTATGGTGAATTGAGCAGCAATGAACATTGATGTGGCTGTATCTCTGTAGTATGCTGATTTTAAGTCCTTTGGGTATAGGCAAAGGAGTGGGATAGCTGGGTCAAATGGTGTTTCCATTCCAAGCTTTCTGAGGAATCTCCACACTGCTTTCCAGAGTGGCTGCACTAATTTGCAACCCCACCAGCAATGTATGAGTGTTCCTTTTTCACCACATCCTCGCCAACACCTATTGTTGCTTCTGTTCTTGATAATCACCATTCTAATTGGGGTGAGATGAAATCTTAGGGTAGTTTTGATTTGCATTTCCCTTATTACTAGGGATGTTGAACATTTCTTCATATATCTGTTGATTACTTGTACATCTTCTTCTGTGAAGTGTCTGTTCATTTCCTTAGCCCATTTGTTGATTGGATTATTTGTATTCTTCATGTAGAGTTTTTTGAGTTCTTTATAGATTCTGGAAATTAGCGCTCTATCTGAGGTATGGTTGGCAAAGATATTCTCCCACTCTGTAGGCTCTCTCTTCACATTTCTGATAATTTCCTTTGCTGAGAGAAAGCTTTTTAGTTTGAATCTATCCCAGTTGTTGATTCTTGCTTTTATTTCTTGTGCTATGGGAGTCCTGTAAACGAAGTCTGATCCTAAGCCAACAAGTTGAAGATTTGGACCTACTTTTTCTTCTATAAGATGCAGGTTCTCTGGTCTGATTCTAAGGTCCTTGATCCATTGTGAGTTGAGTTTTGTGTAGGGTGAGAGATAGGGGTTTAATTTCATTCTATTGCATATGGTTTTCCAGTTTTCCCAGCACCATTTGTTGAAGAGGCTATCTTTTCTCCATTGCATATTTTTGGCCTCTTTGTCTAGTATGAGAAAATTGTATTTCTTTGGGTTTGTGTCCATGTCCTCTATTCTGTACCATTGATCTACCTGTCTATTTTGGTACCAATACCATGCCGTTTTTGTTACTATTGCTTTGTACTACAGTTGAAGATCTGGTATTGCGATACCCCCTGCTTCTCTCTTGCTACTGAGGATTGCTTTAGCTATTCTAGGTTTTTTATTCTTCCAGATGAATTTCATAATTGCTTGCTCTATTTCTGCAAGGTACATCATTGGGATTTTAATTGGAATTGCATTGAATCTGTATAGCACTTTAGGTAGTATAGCCATTTTGACAATGTTAATTCTGCCTATCCAGGAACATGGGAGATCTTTCCATCTTCTAAGGTTTTCTTGAATTTCTTTCTTTAGTGTTCTGTAGTTCTCATTGTAGAGGTCTTTCACCTCTTTTGTGAGATTGATTCCCAAGTATTTTATTTTTATCGATGCTATTGTGAATGGAGTAGTTTTCCTAATTTCTCTTTCTGAAGATTCATCACTTATGTATAAAAATGCATTGGATTTATGAGCATTGATCTTGTAACCTTCTACTTTACTGAATTCACTTATGAGTTCTAAAAGTTTTCTGGTGGAATTTCCAGGTTCCTCTAAATATATAATCATGTCATCAGTGAACAGGGATAGTTTGAGTTCTTCTTTTCCTATTCGTATCCCTTTAATTTCTTTGGTTTGTCTGATTGCTCTGGCTAGAGTCTCAAGGATGATGTTGTATAGAAGCGGTGAAAGAGGGCATCCCTGCCTTGTTCCAGTTTTTAGGGGGAACACTTTCAGTTTTTCACCATTTAGAATGATATTAGCCATGGGCCTAGCATAGATTGCCTTTATAATGTTTAGGAATGTTCCCACTACCCCAATTTTTTCTAGTGTTTTGAGCATGAAGGGATGCTGTATTTTATTGAATGCTTTTTCTGCATCTATTGAAATAATCATGTGATTCTTAACATAAAGTCTGTTGATATGGTGAATGACATTTATTGATTTCCAAATGTTAAACCAACCTTGCGTCCCTGGGATAAAACCCACTTGATCGTGGTGCACTATCTTTTTAATATATATTTGTATGCGATTAGCTAAAATTTTGTTGAGAATTTTTGCGTCGATGTTCATTAAGGATATTGGTCTGAAATTTTCTTTCCTTGATGTGTCTCTGGTTTAGGTATCAGGGTAATATTGGCTTCGTAGAACGAGTTTGGGAGGGTTCCCTCCTCTTCTATTTCATGGAATAGTTTGAGGAGTATTGGAATGAGCTCTTCTTTAAAGGTTTTGTAGAACTCGGCTGAGAACACATCTGGTCCTTGACTTTTCTTTGTTGGTAGGCTTTTGATGACCTCTTCTATTTCATTGCTTGAAATTGGTTTATTTAAATTGTGTATGTCCTCCTCATTCAGTTTAGGTAATTCATATGTCTCTAAAAATTTGTTGATATCTTCGAGGGTTTCTTTTTTGTTGGAGTGTAGATTTTTGAAATAGCTTCTAATTATGTTTTGTATTTCACTCATGCCTGTTGTGATGTTTCCTTGTTCATTCCGAATTTTAGTAATTTGAGTTTTCTCCCTCTTTCTCTTTGTTAGTGTGACTAAGGGTTTATCAATTTTATTTATTTTTTCAAAGAACCAACTATTTATTTTGTTAATTTTTCCAATTGTTTCTTTTGTTTCGATTTCATTGATTTCGGCTCTGGTTTTAACTATTTCCTGTCTTCTACTACTTTTGGTATTGGTCTGCTCTTCTTTTTCTAGCGCTTTGAGCTATAGTGTTAAGTCGTTTATTTGTTGATTTCTACTTTTTTTTTGAATGCACCCCATGAAATAAATCTTCCTCTAAGTACTGCTTTCATAGTGTCCCAGAGATTTTGATCTGATGTGTCTGTGTTCTCGTTTACTTCTAAGAATTTTTTTATTTCCCTCCTGATGTCTTCTGTTATCCATTCATCATATAATAGTGTATTATTTAGTCTCCAGATATTGGAGAAGTTTCTGTTTTTTATTCTGTCATTTATTTCTAATTTCAATCAAGTATGATCTGATAGAGTACAAGGTAGTATCTCTATCTTATTGTATTTGCTAACAGTAGCTTTGTGGTATAAAATATGGTCTATTTTAGAGAAGGATTCATGTGCTGCTGAGAAGAAAGTGTATTCGTTCTTTGTTGGATGGTATATTCTATATATGTCTGTTAAGTCTAACATGCTGATTGTGTTGTTGAGATCTATAGTTTCTTTATTCAATTTTTGTTTGCACGATCTATCCAGTGGTGAGAGAGGTGTGTTAAAGTCGCCTAGTATTATTGTGTTGTGGTCTATTTGATTTCTGGAATTGAGAAGGATTTGTTTGACGTACGTGGATGAGCCAATGTTCGTGGCATAGATATTTATGATTGTTATGTCTTGCTGATTTATGCTTCCCTTAAGCAGCATGTAATGTCCTTCTTTATTCCTTCTGACTAGTTTTGGCTTGAATTCCACATTATCTGAGATGAGGATGGATACTCCAGCTTTTTTGCTGTGTCCATGTGCATGGTATGTTTTTCGCCATCCTTTCACCTTTAGTCTATGGGTGTCTCTTTCTATGAGTTGAGTCTCTTGCAGGCAGTATATTGTTGGATTTTTCTTTTTAATCCAATCTGCCAGTCTGTGTCTTTTGATTGATGAATTCAGGCCATTAACATTCAGGGTTATTATTGTGATATGATTTGTATTCCCAGTCTATTGACTCATATTTGTTATTGACATGATTTAGTTTCTCCTTTATTTGGCTATTCCTTTAGGCTAGTGCCTCCTGTTGCTGATTTACATCGTTGTTTTTCATCTCTTCCTCATGGAATATTTTGCTGAGAATGTTCTGTAATGCTGGCTTTCTTTTTGTAAATTCCTTCAGCTTTTGTTCATCATGGAAGGATCTTATTTCATCGTCAAATTTGAAGGTAAGTTTTGCTGGGTACAAGATTCTTGGTTGGCATCCGTCTTCTTTCAGGGCTTGGTATATGTTGTTCTAGGCCCTTCTAACTTTTACGGTCTGGATTGAAAAATCTGCTGATATTCGTATTGGTTTCCCTCTGAATGTAATTTGATTCTTTTCTCTTGTGGCCTTTAAAATTCTGTCTTTATTTTGTATGTTAGGTATTTTCATAATAATGTGCCTTGGTGTGGGTCTGTTGTAATTTTGTATGTTTGGAGTTCTATAAGCCTCTTGTACTTGGTTTTTCATTTCATTCTTCAGATTTGGGAAATTTTCTGATATTATTTCATTGAATAGATTGTTCATTCCTTTGGTTTGTTTCTCTAAGCCTTCCTCAATCCCAATAATTCTTAAATTTGGCCTTTTGGTGATATCTCATAATTCTTGTAGATTCTGTTCATGATTTCTTACCATCTTTTCTGTTTGGCCAACTTTGCTTTCAAGATTAAATATTTTGTCTTCAAAGTCTGAGGTTCTGTCTTCCAGGTGTTCTATCCTATTGGTTATGCTTTCTATGGAGTTTTTAACTTGGTTTATTGTTTCCTTCATTTCAAGGATTTCAGTTTGTTTTTTTTTTTCAGTATCTCTAACTCTTTATTGAAATGATCTCTTGCGTCCCGTATTTGCTCTTTTAACTGTTGATTGGTGCGATCATGTAATGCCTGCATTTGCTCTTTCATCTCCTCCTTCAATGCCTGCATTTGCTCTTTCATCTCCTCATTAGCTTCCCTGATCATTTTAATTACGTATATTCTAAACTCCCTTTCTGACATTTCTTCTGCTGTGCAGTCATTGTTTTTTATTGATGTAGTAACTAGGTTTGTTTGGGACATTTTCTTCCCTTATTTTCTCATATTGGTCAGTTGTCAGTGGGACCCTATCGCGTTCCCTCCGGCCCGCAGAGAGAGACACGACAAACTGGTTGTTCATCAGAGCTCTTTATTGTTCTCTTCTTGTTCTTGTTCTTCTTTCTCCTTTTTTTTCTTACAAGGAAGTCATGGTCATTATATATGAATCATGAGCCAATCAGGTTACAGAGCATGTGGGGAGAGCATGATAATAATGTAATACAATAAAGGCAACAAGAGGGTACGCAGTGAGCATGAGTCACCTTGTCCAATCACAGCAGTCCATTCTGGCACTGGCTTAGTGCCAGGGCAACTTCCTTAAGCAGTGTCCGCTGTTTGTTGCAAACCAGGTTGCCCCGGCTCAGTGCCAGGTGCCACACTGAAGTCCTTGTCAGCTGTTTGTTGCAAACCAGGTTGCCCCGGCTCAGTGCCAGGTGCCACACTGAAGTTCTTGTCAGCTGTTTGTTGCAAACCAGGTTGCCCCGGCTCAGTGCCAGGTGCCACACTGAAGTCCTTGTCAGCTGTTTGTTGCAAACCAGGTTGCCCCGGCTCAATGCCAGGTGCCACACTGAAGTCCTTATCAGCTGTTTGTTGCAAACCAGGTTGCCCCGGCTCAGTGCCAGGTGCCACACTGAAGTCCTTGATGTTGCAAACCAGGTCGCCCCAGCTCAGTGCCAGTGTGTTTGTTGCAAACCAGGTTGCCCCGGCTCAGTGCCAGGCTAGGGTGGGGTCCACGGTACCCCGACATCTCCCCCTTTCTTTTATTAAAAGAAAAGGCTTGAGACCGTGCCTGTCTTAGGTTGAGGGGTCCAGCACATGTCCTTACCCATTATCAAAGACTGTAGAGCATGCTACAGCTTCTGTCTTAGGTTGGTACATGGCCACCTCCTTCATTACCCGACGTTGACTACCGGTCTAGCATATTTGCCATATATGGGGGGAGGCCTCTAGCCTCAATGGTAGTCAGGACCAGGAAGGATGATTTGATTTCTCTGTTGGGTGGCTCATAATTGATAAATTAAGCAAATGAGATATAAAACACCTAAAATATTAGTCCTTGGGAGCCAAGGTTTGTCCATTGTTTTACAAAACCTAGAGCAGTAGAGAACCATTTGACCATTTTAGATACAGGTGCCACATTTACCCTGGTGGTATTGACTCTCATAATTTCAGCTCTTAGTTGAGAGGTTAAATTGTCAAACCCATATGACCAAGTACAAGTAAGATAGTGAGAAAGATTTCTAGACAACATAGCTGCATGGCTATCATTATAAAAAGTGATAGGGGCAACACAAACTGCTTTTAAAGAAAGAACACATCCCAGACCCATAAGTTCTTGTAATAAGTCCACTTGTTCTTGTAATAAGTCCACTCTTTGATTTACTAGGAGGATGCCTGTTCTTAAATGTTGATTTAAGGTCTCTTGAGTCTGTAAGGCAGTGGCAGTGTTTTCTGCCAAATGATTAACTGTAGTTGTTGTCTGTATTGTAGTTGTCAACGTGGCTGCTGCGGTTGTGGCTGCTGCTGCAGAGGCTGCAATGGCAGTGATCACAGCTGTTGTAATGCCAAAATCTCTTTTGTTTCTTGATAATAGTACTGGTAGTTCTGTATCTGTAACAGAGACTGGGACTGGTAGGAAGGGAGGAATATGCATTAAGACTGCTCGTGAGAACCTAGAAGCATTCCAACATTGAGAGAGAAGTTTGGAGAATAGCCGCTTGATAAATACCCTGCTTTAAAACTTGTATACTTGGAAAATATGAATACATTTAATATACAAGGAGTGACCATTTTACAATTACCTTGACACTTTAATCTTACTAAATTTAGTTTTTAAAAGAAAAATTTAGACTCTGTAACATAGTACAATACTCTTAACAGTTGTTTAACCATAATTGTATAAACCTCAATTTTTAAGATTAATTGTTCTAAAGAATAAAACTTAATAGACACAAAGTTAAGAGTAAATTAGTGTTTCTAAGAAATCCTTGTTATTTTACCATGTTATTTTACCATATAGATTAAACTTTGGCTTATATCAGAACATTAGTATTTTACCTTAGGAAAAACCTTAAATAGCTTTAGCTGTTTCACATACACACAACCAACTTAGTTTTACACACAGACTTGTTGAAACTTGCCCTGTACTTACACAGACTTTCTTAGCACCTACTTAGACCCTTATGCATTTCATCACATAAGCACTTTCTTACCCAGAAACATTTTCTTTTTCTTTTTATTAAATATATTTCCATACTTAGACCCTTTTATTTTCTCTTTCCTATCTGTTGACCCCGTTTTGTTCACATTCTGAAACAACTCTTATGGAATTTCTGAACTTAGATAAATTACTCTATTTTAACAAGATAAAATACTTTGTTGTTTATAGTACTCTAATTGAAACACAGTTGAAACCTTTAGAACCCTTTGTATATAGAATTGTACTTGTTAAGACATAACTCTTAGTAACCTTGTTTTTAGTCAAGATATTAGACAAGTGTCCTGAACAGTATTTGCTGTCTCTTTCCTGTTGAAGAAAAGTCCTAGAAACAATTGATATTAGACATTGTTTAACATCAACATTCCATTAGTTTGACCACCTAGAGACTTGCAAGTTTTTTTTAAGACATTTCACTTTTATTAGTTTACTCAATTTAAATTGAACCTTTTTAAATCACGTGAATAAAAGTATTTGGATCCATTTTTAAATTTTAATTTTAGGAGTGCTCAGTTTTGATACAGACAAAACATGACACCAGACAGCATGGCATACAAATAACACAAAATCAAAGGCCTTGTAACTTTATAGGTGAATCTCCATTGCAATGTAACAGATATTCAAAAACTCTAGTTGAATAAAAAATAGAACTGATCAAAAAGAAAAAAAATCATTAACCTAGGTATGCTGGATCAAAATTATGAGCTCAAAAATACAGCATTAAAGAAAAACAAAACAAAACAAGAATCCTGGAAAATAAGTCAGTTCTGTGTAAAACAGACACCCTTTTTTCTTTCTTTTTTTTCTTATCTTTAGGTTACCTCCCTTTCCCACTGAGACTGCTGCAGCCTACATTCCAATGCAGGCTTCAGCAAGGCCAGGCGGGGGGGGGGGGAGGATCACCCAGGACTTTTTAACCCTTTTTCTTCCTGGTTGAGAAATCAGGTTAGGTTTGAATGCAGAAAATTACAAAACATTATTTTTTACTACTTTTGAGGAATGGAGCTGCTGAGCTCTCTGCCTAGGGGGAGGACTGCTTCAAGGACATGGGTGTTCCCTCCCTAGGTGGCCATGGAGCTGCGTGGAAGGGATTAGGAGGGGGGTCTTTTTCTGTCTCTTGTGATAGTTTCTCTTGATTCAACAAGCCCTTATCTAAAAACCAAGGGGCTTTGTCTTCTACAGTTTTTAAAAACTTCCTAGCTGAGGAAACCTTTAAAGGTGCTCCATTAGCCTTTAATAAAGCCTTTAATAGTCCTTCCATGCGAACTCTAGACACCTCAGAACCCATGATTAATTTTGCCCCCTTTCGAGTGCCACTTTCACTTTAATACTTTTAATGTGGACCGCTTTTCACTTAGTCCAGGGTGTAGTCGCCTTTCGCGTGCTACTTTCACTTTAATACTTTTAATGTGCCACTTTCACTTTAATACTTTTAATGTGGACCGCTTTTCGCTTAGTCCAGGGTGTAGTCGCCTTTTGCGTGCTACTTTCACTTTAATACTTTTAAGGTGGACCGCTTTCCGCTTAGTCCAGGGTGTAGCTGCCTTTCGCGTGCTACTTTCACATTAATAATGTGGACTGGATTCCGCGTGTCCCCGGACCACCTTCCATGTGTCCTGATAGTCACTTTACCGCGAACTTTAAAGCTGCCTTTATTATTCCTATTTTAATATTTACAATAGACAAACTGGTTAACATTAATCTCTAAAACTTACCTAGGTAGTTGCTGCTGGTTTGTTGTCTTCCAAGGGTCCCTCGTTCGTCCCTGGTTCGTTCCCGGGTTTCGGCACCACTTATCTCGTTCCCTCTTGCCCGCAGAGAGAGACACGACAAAGTGGTTGTTCATCAGAGCTCTTTATTGTTCTTCTTCTTGTTCTTGTTCTTCTTTCTCCTTTTTTTCTTACAAGGAAGTCATGGTCATTATATATGAATCATGAGCCAATCAGGTTACAGAGCATGTGGGGAGAGCATGATAACAATGTAATACAATAAAGGCAACAAGAGGGTACGCAGCGAGCATGAGTCACCTTGTCCAATCACAGCAGTCCATTCTGGCACTGGCTTAGTGCCGGGGCAACTTCCTTAAGCAGTGTCCGCTGTTTGTTGCAAACCAGGTTGCCCTGGCTCAGTGCCAGGTGCCACACTGAAGTCCTTGTCAGCTGTTTGTTGCAAACCAGGTTGCCCCGGCTCAGTGCCAGGTGCCACACTGAAGTCCTTGATGTTGCAAACCAGGTCGCCCCGGCTCAGTGCCAGTGTGTTTGTTGCAAACCAGGTTGCCCCGGCTCAGTGCCAGGCTAGGGTGGGGTCCGCGGTACCCTAAGATATTACAGTTTTCCGCTATTGGCTTATAGTGTCCCGGTAGATTTCCAATTTCCAGTGTATCACCTCCCAGCCTTCAGTAGCCTGATGTCTTGGAGGAATCTGATAAAGCAGCGCATCTGAAGAAATCTGCCCCTAGCCCCCTACTGGTTCCACGATTTTGAACTGGCTCTGTGCTGAAATGCTCTCACTGTGGGCCTGCACCATGCAGCTGGCCGTGTGGGAGGAGCCCACTGCCGGAATGTGGAAGGCTACCTTGGGAAGACTCTAGCTGCCCTGCCTGGCTCCAATAAACCACCTCTATCTGGACCTGCCACCCAGGCTGAGCTTTACCCAGTGGGCAGACTCACCCGTGGCTCTATTTCAGTCCGAGTCTCTCAATGCCTCCCCTTCTTAACTCCTGGGTTCTGGAGCAACTGGGCGTGCAGTCTCCCTCTAGGCCACCATCTTGGATTACCCCGTGAAGAGAGCCTGCAGCTGGAGTGGGCAGAGCTGCCTGAAGAGGTCTCTGGCTGCCCTGCCCTGATCCCAGAGGCTGCTTGCACATCGAGGCTCTCCGTTGGTTCGGGGGCTTCTGGCTGGTTCTATGTAGAAAGTCTCTCACTGGGCGGTCAGCTCCGAGAAACTAGCCTTGAACGGCACCTCCCACTGCAGGGGTCCAGACTACTTGGGGAAGTCTCTGGCTGCCCTATCTGGTCCCTGAATCTGCTTGCATGCCGGAGTATGCTGCGATGCACTGGCTCCGGGACTCGGAGCTTGTTCTGGTCAGAAAGGCTCTCACTAGCGCGCCAGTTCCGTTCCGAGGACCTGGAGAAGCTGGCCGTGTGGGCGGGGCCCACAGCCAGAGTGCGCAGGGCTGCCTGTGGATGACTCTAGCTGCCCTGCCCGGCTCTGATAAGCCACCTCTATCTGGGCCTGCCACCCGGGCCGTGCTTTACCCAGTGGGCAGACTCACCCGTGGCTCTATTTCAGTCTGAGTCTCTCAATGCCTCCCCTTCTTAACCCCTGGGTTCTGGAGCGACAGGGGGTGCAGTCTCCCTCTAGGCCGTCATCTTGGATCGCCCCCCAAGTTTACTTTCTCTCCACAGTCTTGCCAGTATGTATCATTGTGTTCTTGATCATTACAATGCCAACTGGAGTGACATTAAATCTTCTTATAGCATTTCCCTGATTGCTAGAGATGTTGAATATTTTTGTATGGTTGTTGTCCAATCATATTTCATCTTTAAAAAATTTCTCCTCATTATTTTTACCCATTTATTTGTTAGGTTATTTTGGGGGTGCATGAAGTTTCCTTAATTATGTATGCTGGATATTTATACCCTATAAGTTGAGTAGCTAGAAGAGATGTTCACCCATTCTCCTGGAAGAATACATTTTTGTATTCAGCTTTCTAACTTATAAGGTAAATATCTTCCATCTAACAATAACAGAAAACACAGGAAAAATTAAGGAAAAGCAAGAATCTACTTAGTCTTATCTTTACAATTCAGAGCCCAATTTCTTTGTGAACCACTTGGAGCATGAGTGCCTGATACTTATATCTGGGATTCTGACACCACAAATGGAAGAGATTCAAAGAGGATTTGAGTAACATGGAGGAAACTTCCATATTTTTGAAAAGCCTATACTTGCAAATTTAGTTCTTCACATATAAATGTTTGCTATGAAAAATCAATGTCAAATAACTTAAGCAGTGGCAAAGATGTGCCTATAATACATAATGCACAGTTTTGTAAAAGTTCTCTAACAGTGAACCAAGGTACCTTTCTGATAAGACTTGGTATTTCTGGAAAAGTAGATATTCTTTGGAATGTAGATTGATAACCCCTGATATAGAATAGAAAATTTGTCTTATTAATTAAATAAAATACTTAAATCATTTGCTAATATGTTTTAGAGTATAGGACTATTGAGAAAAAAGATGCAGTCTGTGTTCTCAAGAAATGACTAGAGTTTATGTTGCAACTCTAGGCAGAGTAGCAGCATTGCAAAGAGAAGGATCAGTACATATGAAAGTGCAGTGGGATGAGAAGGAAGAAATTAGCCTTAATTTACTTATATTCTTAGGTTCAGACAGCATTTTGTAAGAGTTTTAGTTCAGATGTGGAATTTTGCAAATTTACTATTTTTGTTGTTTTCCAGAATGGCCATACATTACTTTTACTTACCATAAAGTATAAAGAACAGCTGATAGTACAGACTTTAATTCAGAGGAAAGTAAACATACATGCTGTTTACCTGAAGGGAAGGTACAGTACTTTATTCATTTATAAAACCTTAGTGGTATAGTAACAAAAAAGCAAAAATGATTATTTCAATAGGAAGAACAATGTTAATACAATTATTTAGAATAGAGTGATATATATAAACAAATCAGAGTTAGGGTAGAAAATCAATTATTCAAGCTGAACAATATAAATAAGTGCAAATATGATTCAAAAGTAGTGGCAGATGTTTGCTATTTGGTTTTTGGTCACATGCTATTTTGTCAGCTAAAGAGTTTTCCTATTAGTTTTGTAAAGGATGGACATTTACTTTATGTTTTGATTCAATATTAAAAATTTTAAGTTTCTGTTGTGCTTTTAACTTCCACTTCTGATATATTGTTCTTTTTGAAATGACGTATTGAGAATAAATGAGCATTTAAAATTATTTTGTCAGTTTTTTGTTCTAAATTGCTTTCCTTTTAGAATATTGATGTTACATTATTCCTAAGTGATTATTAATTTCTATTGTCAGAAGCTGTCAATTTTTTAACATATTTTGATGCTTTTGTTTTCATTTGGAAGGGGCAGGAGAAGAAAATATTTTTAATGGGATAAATGTTTTCTTTAATAAAGATAAGATATAGACAGTCAGTAAAGAGGAAACAAAAAGACTTAGATTCATGCACAGCTAGTTTCTTTCCTAGCTTTTGTAGTGCATCACCTTGAAAACAATACTTATTACTAAATATATATTTCCTGATCACTATTATTATTATTAGTAGTAGTAGTATTAGCAGCCTGGAAATAACCTGTTTTGTTTGATCTTTACCTGTGAGTTACAATATATTATATCACACTAGGAAAGAAATGGAACTTTCTTTATTGAAATATTTACCATTTTCTGATAAATGACTTAATCATAGTTACTATTCATTGAAGGATTTTAAGTTTGTAGCTTCTTTATTGGGAAAAGAAGTTTCTTTTTTTTCCTTTTAGACTTTGAGGTGATTTGCGAAACTGAATATTTGCTCTCCCAAGATGTTTATATCTATTAGTTTGTGTAAAGTAAGATGTTGAATTGGAAAAATATCACAAATTAGCTGTTTAAATAACTCTATTAAAATACTTAAGGTTGAAGTTATGTCTCTTATTGTAGAACAATGTTCATGTTTGCTCTGGAACATGAATCAGAGCACATGGGTGAGCTGCTTCTCCAAAATGGTATTGATGTTTCTGCTACAGATAAATGTGGACAGATGGCATTAGCTTATGCTGCTGCTAGTGGTCATAGTGAGTAAGTGTTTATATTAAATACTAATCAATCTTGGTTGGAGGCTCAAAATAATAACAACTATTGCATTTTACATATGAAGTGAAAGTTCATGGTACAGCTAAGTATGAAACAATAGTGCATTAGAGTAGTTCATCAGCCAGCAGTTCTGCAAGAGTCTAGATGAGAAGTGGTGATGAATGTGAGTTTTCTCCAAGGTTCCTTTCTTCCCTCTCATCTCCTTTTCTTCCCTCATCTCCTTATACATGCTAGTGAATTGCTGTACTATGGAAATTCATCACTAGCCAGTATCTTAGGTTTTCAGAGATTTTATTATCCTGGTTCCCAGCATTATCTCTGTTATTCCAAGTGTAATTCCTGACCATGGGGTATAAACAGTGTCATACTTTGATTTTCCTAATTAGCTATTTGGGTCTTGCAATGACTAGTTGAGCAGAAAATCTTTATACTCTCCCCTGAAAATTAGCTTTTCCACCATACTTTAATTTCTTGAGGACATAAGGATTTTCTTAAAGTCTAAGGAGAGGGAAGAGGACTTTTAAAATGCTTTTGTTTCTGCCAAGTCTGTTGCTGCTGTGTTGCTCTGAAATTTGGTGATGATTACCTTTTATAACAAAATACCCTTATTGATTCCAGTCCCTGAGTATTTACGGTAGTACATGCTTAGACTTAAGAGTTACAATATTATTTTATGTTATGGTTCAACCCCTATATTTTGAAGAAGTCCTTAATCTTAAGACAAATTAAATGTGGAAGAAGAAACAGCATTGTTTATAGGGACATGGATATGACATTTTCTGAGTTCCAGCTATTATTTAATGTACTTACTTTATTGCCCTTACTTTATTGCATGATCATTACATCTTACTTTCTTCTTTCTTAATATAAGCTTATGGAGCAGTGGCATGTGTATGTTCACCCCAGCTATTTGGGAGACTGAGGCATGAGAATTGCTTGAGCTGAGAATTCCAAACTAGCCTGGGCATCATTGTGAAATCCCATTTCAAAAACAAAAGAAAATAGAACATTTTACAAATAATTGTCAAGTTAGCAAAATGTCTGGGCTTACAAATTTGAACTGTATATTATAAAGTCTGATATTATATCTATGTAGTCTAAAACATTTTTATGTATTGAATATGGTTTTTGTTTTTCATATTAATATTGAAATTCTAATTTTATTAATAAAATTAGACATAGGGAATTAATTCTTCAATATATAAAAGAAAAACCTAAAAATTCTGAAAATATCAACCCAGGTAAGATTTCTGAAAGTGAATTTTTCTTAGTGTACATGGCTAATATCAAAAAATAAGAGTATGCTGTGTGCAGTATCAGCAATCCTGTACTCTTGGTAGCACAGGAGACTGTGGTAGGAGGATTGCAAGTTTAAAAACTCAGCAACTTATTGAGGCCCTAAGCAACTCAGCAAGACACTACCTCAAAAATTAAAAAAAGGACTGGTTTATCTTTCAATGGTTCAGCTCCCCTGGGTTCAATTACTGGTGTGAAAATAAATAAATAGGAATAAGAATGTTCTGATGGCAAAGGAGAAGTTAAATATACACACATATACACACACACACACACACATGTTATATTCATATTGTTCTTCATTACTTTCTTATAGTCTAGAATTCATGATTATTTAAGCAACTAATTGTAGGAAATTTATAATCCGAAATGATATTGTCTAAAGAAATTTTATGTTAATTTAATTTTGATCCCTGAAATCCTACATTTTTTGTATAAATAAGAAAAAGTATTTCCAAATTATTATGTTGTGTTTCCTTTATCTGGAGCTGTTGGGTGTCATAACAACATAAGAATATTCTCCAATAATTGTTCCTTCTGCAGCTAGTCCAGAAAAATTATACTATTTGACACTTTCTTTATGCTCCCAAATCTGCTAATATTGTTTTCTGTCCATCTTGCAACTTTTATTTAAAATTACAGTCAAGGGACCAACTGTTTACTTTTAGGTATCAGATTTTGGATAAATTCTATGTTTTTTCCTTGCATTTGAAAAATATAAAGTATGGGACATAGGGATTCTTAATTCATTAACTGCCTATGATAAATATAATTAGTTTCTATTATAGAAAAGTCAACATATAGGGACCCAGAGGAATACTCTGTAACAAAAAATCACAGTCATACACAGTTAATGTTTCACATTTTCTATTGTTGGTTAAATAAACATTTTATTCTCCTTTAATAGTGGATGGGCATTCTACAGATGACACTTGAAACAGGTAGGATTTTTTAGATGTTAAAGATAGTACGTTAACTGATTAGAGAATGTAGATAAAAGGAATAAAGATTTTTTGAGTGTTTCAGTCTGGGACAGACAACTGTTCCTCCAACTTGTTTTGTAAAGTCATCATGGTGACTTTGAAACCTGTTATTTACTATTAAGCAGCTATCATGGTGCTATTGTAACCTGTTATTTACTAATTAAGCAGCTATCATTAATAGAAGTTGACTCTTTGTTCAATGTTCCCATAATTAATAAGTGCCAGGCCTGCAGTTAGACTGTAAGCTTGCTTGGCTGACAACTCCATTGTAATCCTCCACTGTATAGGTTGATGCCAGTGCAGAACTAGAATCAAGATGCAGGTCTATATCATCAATTCAGAAAGGCAGCTTTCTGCACAGAACAAGCTCCAAGTCCCAGAGCCAGAGGTGAGCTCTGACCTGCAGGTGGCTTCAGGGACGAGAACAGGGCAGCCAGGGACTTTCCCAAGCAGCCTGGCTCCCTCTTGGGGGAGGCACATTTCAAGGCTAGTTTCTCGGAGCAGACTGCCCAGTGACAGCCTTTCTACACAGAACCAGCCACAAGTTCAGGAGCCAGCAGAGAGCTCTGACCCACAGGAAGACTCTGGGACCAGGGAAGGGCAACCAGAGACTTCTCCAGGGGGCCCTGCCCCCTCTGGCCAGAGGCTCTTTCCACGGGGTGATCCAAGATGGTGGACTAGAGTGACTGCATCTCCAGTCACTCCAGAACCCAGGATTCAAAAGGGAAGGCATTAAGAGACTTGGACTAAAATAGAGCCACGGGGTGAGTCTCCCCCACCGGGTGAAGCTCTGCCTGGGCTGCAGGCCTGGATAGGGGCAGCATATCAGAGCAGGGCAGGGCAGCTACAGTTCTCCCCAGGAATCCTGGCTCACTCCAGTGGTGGGCTTCTCCCACATGGCCAGCTTCTCGAAGCAGGCCACCCAGTGAGAGCCTTTCTGCACAGAACCAGCTCCAAGTCCCAGAGCGAGAGGTGAACTCCGGCCCCATAGGCAGCTTCAGGGACCAGGGCTGGGCAGTCAGGGACTTCCCCAAGCAGCCCGGCTCCCTACAGTGGGAGGTGCCTTTCAAGGCTAGCTTCTCGGAGCAGATCACCCAGTGATAGCCTTTCTGCACAGAGCGGGCTCCAAGCCCTGGAACCAGTAGGGGGCTAGGGGCAACTTTTTTCAGAGCACTGCATTATCAAGTTCCTCCAATATTTCTGGCTACTGAAGGGTGGGAGGTGATACACTGGAAATCTACAGGGACACTATAAGCCAATAGAGGAAATCTGCAATATCTCAGAGTCCCACAGACATCTGACCAATATGAAAAAACAAGGGAAGAAAATGTCCCAAACAAACCTAGATACTATACCAATAAAAGCCAATGACAGCACAACAGAAGAAATGTCAGAAAGGGAGTGCAGAATGCACATAATTAAAACAATCAGGGAAGCAAATGAGGAGATGAAAGAACAAATGCAGGCATTGAAGGAGGAAATGAAAGAGCAAATGCAGGCATTAAATGATCACACCAATCAACAGTTAAAAGAGCAAATACGGGAAACAAGAGATCATTTCAATAAAGAGTTAGAGATACTGAAAAAATAAAACAGAAATCCTTGAAATGAAGGAAACAATAAACCAAGTTAAAAACTCCATAGAAAGCATAACCAATAGGATAGAACACCTGGAAGGCAGAACCTCAGACACTGAAGACAAAATATTTGATCTTGAAAAAAAAGTTCACCAAACACAAAAGATGGTAAGAAATCATGAACAGAATCTACAAGAATTATGAGATATCACCAAAAGGCCAAATTTAAGAATTATTGGGATTGAGGAAGGCTTAGAGAAACAAACCAAAGGAATGAACAATCTATTCAATGAAATAATATCAGAAAATTTCCCAAATCTGAAGAATGAAATGAAAAACCAAGTACAAGAGGCTTATAGAACTCCAAACATACAAAATTACAACAGACCCACACCAAGGCACATTATTATGAAAATACCTAACATACAAAATAAAGACAGAATTTTAAAGGCCGTGAGAGAAAAGAATCAAATTACATTCAGAGGGAAACCAATAAGAATATCAGCAGATTTTTCAATCCAGACCCTAAAAGTTAGAAGGGCCTAGAACAACATATACCAAGCCCTGAAAGAAGACGGATGCCAACCAAGAATCTTGTACCCAGCAAAACTTACCTTCAAATTTGACGATGAAATAAGATCCTTCCATGATGAACAAAAGCTAAAGGAATTTACAAAGAGAAAGCCAGCATTACAGAACATTCTCAGCAAAATATTCCATGAGGAAGAGATGAAAAACAACGATGTAAATCAGCAACAGGAGGCACTAGCCTAAAGGAATAGCCAAACAAAGGAGAAACCAAATCATGTCAAAAAACAAAAATGAGTCAACTGACTGGCAATCATATCACAATAATAACCCTGAATGTTAATGGCCTGAACTCATCAATCAAAAGACATAGACTGGCAGATTGGATCAAAAACAAAAATCCAACAATTTGCTGCCTGAAGAGACTAATCTCATAGAAAGTGATACCCACAGACTAAAGGTGAAAGGATGGGAAAAAAACATACCATGAACACGGACACAGCAAATAAGCAGGAGTATCCATCCTCATTTCAGATAATGTGGACTTCAAGCCAAAAGTAGTCAGAAGGGATAAAGAAGAACATTACATTCTGCTTAAGGGAAGCATAAATCAGCAAGACATAGCAATCATAAATATCTATGCCCTGAACATTGGCTCATCCATGTATGTCAAACAAATTCTTCTCAATTCCAGTAATCAAATAGACCACAACACAATAATATTAGGCGATTTTAACATGCCTCTCTCACCACTAGATAGATCTTCCAAACACAAATTGAATAAAGAAACCATAGATCTCAATAACACAATCAACAATTTAGACTTAACCGATATATATATAGAATATACCATCCAACAAAAAACAAATACACTTTCTTCTCAGCAGCACTTGGATCTTTCTCTAAA
Organism: Sciurus carolinensis; assembly: GCF_902686445.1. Lineage (NCBI taxonomy): Eukaryota > Metazoa > Chordata > Mammalia > Rodentia > Sciuridae > Sciurus > Sciurus carolinensis. Next base: position 1,406,524 of record NW_025920138.1, on the reverse strand, counting down.
ATAGACCATATTTTATGCCACAAAGCTACTGTTAGCAAATACAAGAAGATAGAGATACTACCTTGTACTCTATCAGATCATACTTGATTGAAATTAGACATAAATAATAGAATAAAAAACAGAAACTTCTCCAATACCTGAAGATTAAATAATACACTATTATCTGATAAATGAATAACAGAAGACATCAGGAGGGAAATAAAAAAAATTCTTAGAAGTAAACGAGAACAAAGACACATCATATCAAAATCGCTGGGACACTATGAAAGCAGTACTTAGAGGAAGATTTATTTCAAGGGGCACATTCAACAAAAGAAGTAGAAATCAACAAAAAAACGACTTAAAACTACAGCTCAAAGCCCTAGAAAAAGAAGAGCAGACCAACACCAAAAGTAGTAGAAGACAGGAAATAATTAAAATCAGAGCTGAAATCAACAAAATTGAAACAAAAGAAACAATTGGAAAAATTAACAAAATAAATAGTTGGTTCTTTGAAAAAATATACAAAATTGGATAAACCTTTAGCCACACTAACAAAGAGAAAGAGGGAGAAAACTCAAATTACTAAAATTCGGAATGAACAAGGAAATATCACCAAAGACATGAATGAAATGCAAAACATAATTAGAAGCTATTTTGAAAACCTATACTTCAACAAAACAGAAAACTTCGAAGACATCAACATGTTTCTAGAGACATATGAATTACCTAAACTGAACAAGTAGGACATACTCAAATAAATCAATTTCAAGCAATGAAATACAAGAGGTCATCAAAAGCCTACCAACAAAGAAAAGTCCAGGACCAGATGGGTTCTCAGCCGAGTGCTACAAAACCGTTAAAGAAGAGCTCATTCCAGTACTCCTCAAAGTATTCCATGAAATAGAAGAGGAGGGAACCCTCCCAATCTCATTCTATGAAGCCAATATCACCCTGATACCTAAACCAGACAGAGAAACATCGAGGAAAGAAAATTTCAGACCAATAGCCTTAATGAACTATCACGCAAAAACTCTCAACAAAACTTTAGCAAATCCCCCCCCCCAAAAAAATATTAAAATGCTAGTGCACCATGATCAAGTGTGTTTTATCCTGGGGATGCAAGGTTGGTTCAACATGCAGAAATCAATAAATGTCATTCACCATGTCAACAGACTTAAAGTTAAGAATCACATGATTATTTCAAGAGATGCAGAAAAAGCATTTGATAAAATACAGCATCCTTTCATGCACAAAACACTAGAAAAAATTGGAGTAGTGGGAATATTCCTTAACATTGTAAGGGCCATCTATGCTGAGTCCATGGCCAATATCATTCTAAATGTTGAAAAACTGAACGCATTCCCCCTAAAAGCTGGAACAAGTCAGGGATATCATCTTTCACCACTTCTATTCATCATCGTTTTTGAAACTCTAGCCAGAGCAATTAGACAAACCAAAGAAATTAAAGGGATTCGAATTGGAAAAGAAGAACTCAAACTATCCCTGTTCGCTGATGACATGATTATATATTTAGAGGAACCTGGATATTCCACCAGAAAATTTTAGAACTCATAAGTGAATTTAGTAAAGTAGCAGGTTACAAGATCAATGCTCATAAATCCAATGCATTTTTTTACATAAGTGATGAATCTTCAGAAAGAGAAATTAGGAAAACTACCCCATTCACAATAGCATCAAAAAAAATAAAATACTTGGGAATCAATCTCACAAAAGAGGTGAAAGACCTCTACAATGAGAACTACAGAACACTAAAGAAAGAAATTAAAGAAAACCTTAGAAGATGGAAAGATCTCCCATGTTCTTTGATAGGCAGAATTAATAATGTCAAAATGGCCATACAGATTCAACACAATTCCAATTAAAACCCCAATGATATACCTTACAGAAATAGAGCATGCAATTATGAAATTCATCTGGAGGAATAAAAATCCAAGAATAGCTAAAGCAATTTTCAGTAGAAAGAGTGAAGCAGGAGGTATCACAATACCAGATCTTCAACTCTATTACAAAGCAATAGTATCAAAAACGGCATGGTATTGGTACAAAAATAGGTAGATCAATGGCACAGAATAGAGGACATGGACACAAACCCAAAGAAATACAATTTTCTCATACTAGACAAAGGGTCCAAAAATATGCAATGGAGAAAAGATAGCCTCTTCAACAAATGGTGCTGGGAAAACTGGGAAAACATATGCAACAGAATGATATTAAACCCCTATCTCTCACCCTGCCCATACCTCAACTCAAAATGGATCAAGGACCTCAGAATCAGACCAGAGACCCTGCATCTTATAGAAGAAAATGTAGGTCCAAATCTTCAACTTGTTGGCTTAGGATCAGATTTTCTCAATGGGACTCCCATAGCACAAGAAATAAAAGCAAGAATCAACAACTGGGATAGATTCAAACTAAAAAACTTTCTCTCAGCAAAGGAAAATATCAGTAATGTGAAGAGAGAGCCTACAGAGTGGGAGAATATCTTTGCCACTCATACTTCAGATAGAGCGCTAATTTCCAGAATCTATAAAGAACTCAAAAAACTCTACACCAAGAATACAAATAACCCAATCAACAAATGGACTAAGGAAATGAACAGACATTTCATAGAAGAAGATGTATAAGCAATCAAAAATATATTAAAAAATGTTCAACATCTCTAGTAATAAGAGAAATGCAAATGAAAACTACCCTAAGATTCCATCTCACCCCAATTTGAATGGCGATTATCAAGAACAGAAGCAACAATAGGTGTTGGCAAGAATGTGGTGAAAAAGGTACACTCATACATTGCTGGTGGGGTCACAAATTAGTGCAGCCACTCTGGAAAACAGTATGGAGATTCCTCAGAAAGCTTGGAATGGAACTACCATTTGACCCAGCTATCCTACACTTTGGCCTATACCCAAAGGACTTTCAATCAGCATACTACAGAGATACAGCCACATCAATGTTCATTGCTGCTCAATTCACCATAGCCAAATTGTGGAACCAACCTAGATGCCCTTCAGTTGATGAATGGATAAGGAAACTGTGGCATATATATATAATGGAATATTACTCCACCATGAAGAATGTTAAAATTATGGCATTTGCAGGCAACTAGATGAAATGGGAGAATATTATGCTAAGTGAGATAAGCCAATCTCAATAAACTAAAGGATGAACAATGTCACTGAGAAGCGGATGAGGACATATAATGGGGGGTGGGAGGGGTTAGCATTAGGGTTAGGGTTTGGTTTAGGGTTTGTGATAAGGAGGGTGGTAAGAATGGAGGAAGGAAGGACTGTATAGAGGGAAAATAGGGGTGGGAGGGGTGTGGGGGAAGGATAAAATAACAGAATGAATCAAACAACATTACTCTATGTAAATTTATGATTACACAAGTGGTATGCCTTGACTCCTTTTGCAAATAGGGAAACAACATTTATCCCATTTGTTTACAATAAAAAAAAAGAAAGAGAAAGAAACGTCAGAAAGGCAAATAAGTTGTATGTTAATTCTGGTTCATTATTTATCTGAGCAGCCTGCTTAAAGAATTTTAGGAAAAATCTCACAGAGTTGTGGTCACATATTTTCTTCATAAACAAGATCAGGCCAGTTCTGCAGAGGAATTATTTCACTTGAAGTCAAAAATACCTTTCTGTAGAATATGTTATATTAGATATATTAACCCTCTGTATAGAGATATCTCTACTTCATGATTTTCCAATTTGGTTTCCTTCAATACCCTACACCCATGAAGTTCTGTTTTTATAAAGCTGTTTTATAATACAAGAGTTACATTTCCCTTCAGGCTACTATTCATAATTAGTTTTATGAAGAAATTTTTTCTTTATAATATTTTTTCTTTTTCTCTGATTAAAATCTTCTCTCGAATTTTTATTTTTACTTTCTGTTGTGCTCTCTTGCTGATTCTTTTTTTATTCTATCATATGAATATTCTTTTTTTCTATTGACTGAATCAAAAGCTCAGGAAATTTCAGAATTTTAAGAAATGTTAGCAGCTAATCAGTGTACCCACTCATTTTACACATGAGATAAAATTTCATGGTACAGCTATGTATGAAACAATAGTGCGTTAGAGTACTTCATCAGTCAGCAGTCCTGCAAGAGTCTAGATGAGAAGTGATGATGACTTTGAGTTTTCTCCAAGGTTCCTTTTTTCCCTCTCCTCTCCTTTTCTGCCCTCATCTCCTTATACATCTTAGTGAATTGCTGTACCACGGAAAGGCATCACTAGCCAGTATCTTAGGGTTTTAGAGCTTTTATCATCATGGTTCCCAGCCTTATCTCTGTCATTCCAAGTGTAATTCCTACCATGGGGTATAAACTGTGTCATACTTTGATTTTCCTAATTAGCTATTTGGGTCTTGCAATGCCCAGTTGAGCAGAATATCTATATAATCTCCCCTGAAATTTTGCTTTTCCATGATCCTTTAATTCCTTGAGAACCTGAGGATTTTCTTAAAGTCTAAGGAGAGGGAAGAGGACTTTTAAAATGCTTTTGTTTCTGTCAATTCTGTTGCTGCTGTGCTGCTCTGTAGTCTGGTGATGATTACCTTTTACTACAAAATGACCTGATTGATTCCAGTCCCTGAGTATTCATGGTAATACACACTTAGACTTAAAAGTTACAATATTATTTTAAGTTAGGTTTCAACCCTTATTTTTGGAAGAAGCCCTTAATCTTAAGGGAAATTAAATGTGGAAGAAGAGCTATTATTGATAGGGACATGGCATTTTCTGAGTTCCAGCTATTATCATTTAATATACTTTATTGCCCTCAATGCATGATCATTACATCTTACTTTCTTTTTTCTTAATATAAGCTTATTGGGGCAGTGGCATGTGTGTGTTCACCCCAGCTATTTGAGAGACTGAGGCATGAGAATTGCTTGAGCTCAGGAATTCCAAACGATTCTGGGCATCATTGTGAAATCCCATTTCAAAAACAAAAGAAAATAGAACAATTATTTTACAAATAATTGTCAAGATAACAAAATGGGCTTATGCATTCGAACTGCATATTATTATGTCTGAAATTATATCTATGTTGTCTAAAACATTTTTATGTATTGAATATTGTTTTGTTTTTCATATTAATATTGAAATTCTAATTTTATTATTTTTTCATACATATTCATAGGTAATTAATTCTTCAATGTATAAAAGAAGAACCTAAAAACTCTGAAAATATCAACCCAGGTAAGATTTCTGAAAGTGAATTTTTCCTTGGTGTTCATGGCTAATATCAAAAAATAAGAGTATGCTGGGTGCAGTGTCAGCAATCCTGTACTCTTGGTAGCTCAGGAGACTGAGGCAGGAGGATAGCAAGTTTAAAGCCTCAGCAACTTACTGAGGCCCTAAGCAACTCAGCAAGACACTACCTCAAAAATTAAAAAAAAAAGAACTGGGATATCTTTCCATGGTTCAACTCCCCTGGGTTAAGTTCCTGGTGAAAAAAATAAATAAATAGGAATAAGTATGTTCTGATGGAAAAGGAGCAGTTAATACACACACACACACACACACACACACACACACACACACACACACATATATATATATATGTTACATTCACATTGTTCTTCATTACATTCTTAATAGTCTAGAATTCATGATTTTTAAGCAACTAATTGGAAATTTATAATCTGACATGATATTGCCTGAAGAAATTTTATGTTAATTTAATTTTGGTCCCTGAAATTTTACATTTTTGTATAAATAAGAAAAGTATTTCCAAACTATTATCTTGTGTTCCTTTTATCTGGAGCTGTTGTGTGTCATAACAACATAAGAGTATTCTCCAATAATTGTTCCTTCTGCAATTAGTCTAGTAAAAATTTATTATTTGACATTTTCTTTATGATCCTGAATCTACTTATATTGTTTTCTGCCCATCTTGCAACTTTTAGTTAAAATTACAGTCATGGGACCAACTGTTTACTTTTAGGTATCAAATTTTGGATAAATTCTATGTTTCTTCCTTGCATTTGAAAGTATAAAGTATGAAACATAGGAATTCTTAATTCATTAACTGCCTATCAGAAATATAATTAGTATCTATTATAGAAAATCTCCACATAGGGACCCAGAGGAATACTCTGTAAAAAGGAATCACAGTCATACACATTTAATGTTTCATGTTTTCTATTGTCAATTAAATAAACATTTTATTCTCTTCTTTAATAGTGGTTGGAAATTCTACAGATGACACTTTAAACAGGTAAGATTCTATATATGTTAAGATAGTATGCTTACTGATTAGAGAATGTAGATTGAAGGAATAAAGATTTTTTTAGTGTTCCAGTATGGGACAGATAATTGTTCCTAACACTTGTTTATTAAAGTCATCATGGTGACTTTCAAAGTGCCTGTGCTATTATAACCTGTTCTTTACTAATTAAGCAGCTATCATTAATGTAAGTTGACTCTTTGTCCCATGTTCCCATAATTAATAAGAGACAGACCTGCAGTTAGACTCTAAGCTTGACTGGCTGACAACTCCATTGTATTCCTCCACTGTATAGGTCAATGCCAGTGCAGAACTAGAATCAAAATGCAGGTCTATATCATCAGTTCAGAAAGGCAAAATCAGTTACATGTTAACTCTGATTCATTATTTATCTGAGCAGCCTGATTAAAAAGTTTTAGGAAAAGTCTCAAAGAGTTGTGGTCACATGTTTTCTTCATAAACAAGATCAGGCTAGTTCTGTAGAGAAATTATTTTACTTGAACTAAAAAAATACCTTTGTGTAGACTGTTATATTAGATATATTAACGCTTTGTATAGAGATATCTCTACTTCATGATTTTCCAGTTTGGTTTTCTTAAGTACCCTACCCAAATGTAGTTCTGTTTTTAAAAAGTTGTTTTATAAATCAAGAGTTACACTTTTCTTCAGACTACTATTCATAATTAGTTTCATGAAGAAATTTTTTCTTTATACTATTTTTTCTTTTTCTCTGATTAAAATCTTTAATTTTTATTTTTGCTTTCTGTTGTCCTCTCTTGCTGTTTCTTTTTTTACTCTCTCAATTGAATATTCTTTTTTTCTATTGAATCAAAAGCTCAGAAAATTTCAGAATTTTAAGAAATTTTAGCAGCTAATCAGTGTACCCACTCATCCTTCAATATGTGTTTGATGTGCTGGTCATGATGGTGAACTTGAACTTATAGATATTAAAGGGACTTTTCTGAGTATTGAATGGAATAGCAATGAGATTTGAACTGAGGCTTCTCAATTCTAAACTTAGTGATTTTCCTGATTATTGATGTGTAGTGAATGTGCTTAAAACAGACATAACAGGGTAGGAGTGACTGTGGAAAGCAACTGAAGAATATAATTACTAAGTGAGCCTAGTGGTAGAGTATCAGAGTGAAACTAACCAAGGGAAGGGCAAGACTGAGGAGGAACATCACTGCATTGTGTAGAAATAAGGGTTATATAAAATAGACCAAAACCTTGGGGTTTATGACCAGTTTGATTAACACAAAACAGATATTCAGGACATAGAATATGGGATACTCTCTAGAAGGGCCTATTAAAATAGAATTTGAAGGAAATTCTGAGAGTTCCATTATACTCTTGTTTGTTTAATTGGAATAAGTGACAAAATTCAAGGTTCTGTTGAAAGATATTAAAATAATTTGAAACAATAGGAAAAGTTTCCAGAGTTTACAGTGATGTGAGAGTGATTAGAGACTAAAACACTGGGGACTAGAATCTGTTGAATACACAGATCTACAGCCTCCAGCAGGTGTCCATTCTCCTCCACTTCTTTTCCCAACTCACTGATGTCCTTCCCATGTTTATGTATGGTAGATCATGGAAATAACTGATGGGCAAGTCATCCAAGAGCTTCATTTCAATAGTTGGTAATGTGTTTATACTAAGGCCTGTGATTGAGATCCCATTTGGCTTATTTTCCAGAATCAGAAACAAAAACAGAAAGCGCTCTGACTCTTGGTCCTTTGAGTGTAACCTTGTGTCAGGAATCTGCATCTTCACAGGATGTAGATTTAAAAGATGGAGAGTTACACTGAGTCATGAAAATGAGAGACTGGGGAGTTGGATACCAGAGGAAGAATGATATTTCAATAATATTTAGGGAAACACAGGCACAATTACCAGTATTCTGCTTTTGTAGCAATCTTTCCTCTTGAGTATCTGATTGCCTGTGAACGTAAGTACTTGCTAGTTCATGTGGATCTGAATAAAGTGTGACCTACACAGGTAACAAGGCATTTTATGATTTATAATATTTCAGTGTTCCTGACAATAGTATTCCCAATAACAACATATACATAAACTTTCAGTGTTTAATTTTTTTTTAAATATACTGTTTGTGGGTAAAGGGATAAATAGGTTTATTTATTTATCTATTTTGATGGGTCCTGGGGATTGAACTCAGGTGCACTCACACACTGAGCCACATCCCCAGTCTTATTTTATATTTTATTTAGAGAAAAGGTCTCCCTGAGATGCTTAGAACCTTGCTTGTGCTGAGTTATTTTTGGTTTTGTTTTGGTTTTTCCTTTCTTTTTCTGTACTGGGGACTAAACCCAGGGATGCTTAACCACTGAGATTTATCCCAATCCCTTTTGTTTTATGTTCTGTTTTGAGACAGGGTGTTGTCAAGTTGTAGAGGTTCTTACTAATTTGCTGAGGCTGGCTTTGAGCTTAAAATTCTCCTGCCTCAACCTCCCAATTTACTGGGATTATTGGCAGGCATCACCACTCCCTGCAAAGTGGGGTATTTTCTGTAGGTAATATCCATGTCGAAGAACAGTATCACAATTTTCACACTAGCTTACTTGATCATTGATCCATGGATAACCAAGAGAGAGGGCAGTCTGCATCTTGCTACCTTGTCTTGGGTTATCAAAGGTCTGTTCCACTTCAGGTAAAAAGAAAATATTATGATAGCTATTAATTGGATTTCAAGTTCAGACTTCAAGACAGGCAGTTTCTGAGAATAAACTGTTCTCAAGTTCTGCCAATATAGTGACTGTCAATCTGAAATGGAATTAAAAGTGTGTTCATTGAAGTGCTGGGTTGTGGCTCAGGTAGAGCACTTGCCTGTCATGTGAGACACTGATTTAGATTCTCAGCACCACACATAGATAACTAAATAAATAAATTAAAGGTCCAATAGTCACTGACTATTTCATAGTTTAAAAAAGTTGAGGCAGAGTTTTATAAAACAGCTTATATTTTAATCACATCAATCAAAAATAACATTTCATATAGAAAGGTGAATCCAAATTTTTACCAGTTTATTGAGAAAAACCTACCTACCCACTTTATTATACATTTTTGCTCTAAAGTCATCCCACTGAAACTGATCCTGATGGTGCCTGTCTTACATTGGTTGAACTCTATTATCAATCTCATTTAAAGTTAAAGTGATCTTTTGTGCAATTAATTTTCTTGCTCTTAATATTGAGTTTTGAGGTGTTAATACTTGAAACTTAGCAATGGTTTCCCTGATATACTTTTTGCAGATTCACTCAGGAAAAAAAAAAAAAAAACACTTTAAAATTAATTCTGTTGATATTTTTTAACATGTATAAATGGCAGTGTTCCAATGAATATTTTAGTGTAGGGGGACTGGAGGAAACTGGGCTGAAAAATACATGAGAGTAAAACTGTATTAGGAATGAATTTCTCATTTCAAAAGAAATAGGAAATTTGGTCAAGGATTTTTGTTAGATTTACATTAGTGTGAAATTTATATCATACTTACATGATTTTTAACATTCATGCTCAAGTTATTTTTTGTAGAAGCATGGAATTTTCCTCATGTCTTTAATTTGAAATAAGTAAAGCACATTGCTTGCAGTTTTTTTTTTTTTTATTGGACCCTTTATATTTTACTACCATACGTTTCTAGGAGAACTTTTTCATTATTTCTATTCTTGGCCCCATTTTTACACTAAAATAATGTTAGAAATTATGGAAACATAGAAATTTAGAATATGTATAGTAATTTATGGAGTAGGGGCTACTGTTGTAACTCAGTCTGTGTGAGGCACTGGGTTCAATCTTCATCGCATAAAACTATGTAAATAAATAAAGGTATGCAATATAATAAAGTTGTAATATATTTGCATTTAAAAGGGATTTCAGGGCTGGGGAGATAGCTCAGCTGGTAGAGTGCTTGCCTTGCAAGCACAAGGCCCTGAGTTCGATCCCCAGTACCGCCAAAAAAAAAAAAAAAAAAAACAGATTTCACCATCCTTTCTGGCTCTTTCCACTAATAGTATATTTAAAACTTTTCATTTAATTGAAGATAGAAGTATTGTGCAAAATAATAACCAGTTCTAGAAGCAGAGACTCTCAATAACCATATGATAATGTTACTTTCATAAAGTTTAGTATCATAGTGCCTAAAGGTATCAAAGCCCTTACATCACATTCTGAGATCCCAAATTTTAAAAGTTATTTGCTTATTTATGTAACTATTCACTTTAGAGCTTTTTAACTTTAATGAGTTTTTCAAAGTTAATAAATATATTTGCATATTTTCTGAAGCAGCTAAAACAAGGTTTCAAATGTAAAAAACTACATAATTTTTTGAAAATGATTAAATTTATAGAAAAAAGTTGCTATATAATGAATTGTTCTAAATAACATGCAAGAAATGACTATCAGTTAATTCTACTGAATTCTAAAAATCATGCTTTAAGTTTGTATTCACTTTTGATGTCTGGGATATATAAGTTCAGGTGAGATATATTGAATTGGTGCCATAAAAAGAAGCAAACAAGTTAGAGAAATGTCATAAATAAGAAAGTAGGAACCAGAATATACTCCAAGCATCCTGTAATCATGAAGCATATATTTGGACTTATGATGAAGATTTGTTTATTTTTTTAAATAATTTACTCCAAGACTCAGTATTCCATTGCGGAAAACATCTCTCCAATGTCTGTTCTTTGAGCAATCTCTGTCAATATTCTTTGGGTATTTAGTAAATCTTTTATTTTAGTAACTGTGTGTGGTTTCCATTAACTGCCCCCACAAGATTGTGGCATTCTTCTTCTCTTTCTTGGAAGGATAAACATTTATATTTATATTTATTGTTAGCTGTTTGACACACATGATGGACAGAGCATACACTCTTTGTGATTCAAACCAATTTTATTTATAAGGTACTCTTAAAGCTCTGGTCTCATGCTTTCATTTCAAGAGATAATTTGTGCCAATATAAGTAACAAAAGCTCATTCAAAATATCACATTTAAATTTCTAACTTTTTAAAAAGAACTCTACACTACAGATGGCTATAATTTATCGTAGGTAATTTGGATTAATAAAATACTTTTATGAATGTCAGTATTTGTGCAATTATCTTAGAGGTAAGGGGAGTAATATTTCAGGTCTTTTTCTTAACTCTAATCATTCTCACTCCCATGAGAAGACATAGCTTAGTAAGTTTGAAGAATTGAAGCTTGATTTTTTTATTGGAATGACTCAGAAATGTGTTCTCTTTCTCTTGTATCCTGCAGTAAAGGAAACTATTATGACAGTTTTTCATATTTGGTGCATTCACACCTAAATATTTTTTCCTTTTAGAATGTCCCTGAAGAAGAAGGAGAATTACATCAAGTTTCTAATGAATTGAGGAAAGGGGGTAAACTATTTAAAGAATACCTATTTCTGAGCTGCTCATTGATTTGAAATTATGAAGGTTTTTCATATACTCTTACTTTTTTAATATTATAGAAGCAATTACTGGGGACACTAGGGAACCAGAAAAAAGAACATTACCTGACAACTGTAATGCTGATTGTAAAAAGAGAAATGTGATTGAAACCAGTCTTGTAGAATGTTGCAGCATGAAGGACAATCCATGTTTTCTCTTCACATTAGTTTGCCCAAAGGTAAAATTAAAAAAGAAATGATTTTGTCATTGTGATAGTTGTTTTTATATATCATTTATTATATGCACATAATGATGCCAAACAGCCTAGATATAAGTTTAAGGCCACAGGGTCCTAATAACAAGGATAGCAGCAGTTGTGGTTATGTATAGAATCAACATTTGTAGAATATGGTGTGAGTAGTCAATTCTGTTGTAAGTCCTCTTGTAACAAATGAATCAGAATGCAAACCAAAGGCACAGCTTGATTAATATAAGTAGAAAGAATTCATTTATGAAGGAAAGGTTACACTTGGTCTGTGGTATGTTATGATAGGTTCCTCCTCTTTCTAATTCCTCGGGGCTTTGCAATGAAGGGCCATTGAATATTGTCAAAGACTTTTCCTATAGTTATTAAAATTAACTTATGATTTTGCCCTTGATTCTTTATCTGGTGTATTAGTTTTATTAGTTTTCATATATTAAACCATTCTTGAATCCCTTAAATAAAATAAGCTGGCTCATGGTATATGGTGTGTGTGTGTGTGTGTGTGTGTGTGTGTGTGTGTGACCCCAGAGACTTAACCAAGGTGTGCTCTAAAACTGTTCACACCTCCAGCTCCTTTTGTTCTTCACTTTGAGCCCAGGTCTCTAAATTGCCCAGGTTGACTGAAACTACAAATCACCTGAAACAACCTCCTGAATTTCTGGGAATGCAAAAATACACCACTTTGTCCAGCAGTATTTGTTGTTTTTAATGTGATGTTGAATATATTTTGCAAGTATTTTATAAAGATTTTTAGACTACAACCCTCAAGGATATTGGCCTGTGGTTTTCTTTCCTTGTTGTGTCCTTATTTTCCTTTTCAATCAGGGTAATACTCACTTTATAGAATTACTTTGGAAGTGTCTGTCTTGTCTTCTCTCTTACATATAATTGTGGGCACTGGTATTAGTTCTTCTTTGAATATCTGATAAAATTTAGCCCTGTGTTCACCTCTGGTCCTGGAGGCTTTTTTATTACTGCTTCAATATATTTGCCTCTTTTTACATTAGAATTTTGCATTCCTTTGATTTATATTTTGAGTTGTTTAGATTCATATCTACTACTTCATACATATATTCTAGGCTTTCCATATTTTACCATGTCAGTCTTTATAATGATAATGTTTTTCTAGATATTCCTGTTTATTGAACAATATGTTTTTCCAGATAATTCCCAGTAGTGTTCTGGATTTCAGTGATGTCTGTTTTAATATTTCTCTTTTGGTTTCTAGGTGTATTTATTTGTTTCTTCTTTCTCTTTCCTTTCATTATCCTGGTTAGGGTTTTATCAATTTTGATTACCTTTTCAAAAATAAAATCTGTTCCTTTATTACTTTGTAGTTTTTCTTTAATTTCTATTTTATAGTTTAAATTCTGATAAGTAGTATTTCTTTTATTCTACTTGTTCAAATTGATTTATTGTTGTTTTTCTAATACCTCGGGTTGCAACATTAGGTTTTTCATTTGAAAACTCTCAGATTTTTAAATGTAGAGAGTCATTTTTATGAAGTTCCCTCTTACAACTGATTTTTCTAGTTCAGGGGAGAGAGATGGGAAGGGAAAAGAAAGGGACTATTATGCAAATTTATGTATATGTCATGAAGAATCCCAATATTATGTATAAATATGCTTCAATAAAAGAAAATAAAACACTGGAAAAAAAAGAACTGTTTTATTGTATCCCATCGATTCTGAGATGCTGTATCTCTATTCTCATTTCATTCTGAGGTTTTTAAAAATTTACTCCAAATTCATCAGTGATCCATCGAACATGCAAACATATTGTTAATTCTCCAAGTGTTGATACAGTTTTTGTAGATTGTTATTGTGGTTTAATTCTTTTTTTTAGTTCATTATTATGCATAAGATCAGGGATAATTTTGACATAATTATAAAGCATGGAATGAAACTTTCTCCAATTAAATACCCAATACTTTCTCATTCCCTTTCATCCTCCCTCCTGATATTACCTTCCTCTATTCCACAGATTATTCTTCTGTTTGTTTATAGTTGTCTTAATTTGTGCTTTACATATATATATAAAGGTCAAAGTCACAGTGGTTTTCTCACATGTGTGCACAGGAAAGTTTGTTCAGATTCATTCCACCATTGCTCTCTTTGCTTTCCCTCCTCTCTCCAACCTTAATTCATTTCCTCTACTCATCTGTTCTCTCTTTTATTTTTCAAAAAATTTTCAACGTTTACCCTTTCTTTTTGTCTAGCTTCTTCAAGTGACAGAAAACATTCTTCAAATGATGGAAACCACTTACTTTCTAAGTCTCTTGTCTATTTTACTTAGCATGATATATTTTCCTGTTTTATTCATTTACCAGCAAATGCCATTATTTCATTCTCATTTATGACTTAGTAAAACTTCATTATAGGGACTAGGATGGTAGCTTGTTTATAGAGCAATTTCCTTACACATGTGAGTAACTGGGTTTGATCCTCAGCACCACATTAAATAAAACCAAAATAAAGATACTGTGTTCATCTACAAATAAAAATATTTTTAAAAAAATTATACACAGACACACATATATATGTTCCTTTATATACATATATGTATATGTGTGTATAAATATATATATATATATATATATTATATATATTGTTTGTTTGTTTATTAATCTGCTGATTGGTACCTAGAATGATTATATTGCCTGACTATGTTGAATTGTTCTGCTATATACATTATGTTTCTACCAATATATAATATACTTATTTTAGATCTTTTGAATATGTATCAGTAACTCAGATAGCTGGATCATACAGTGTCACATTAGTATTGTTTTGAAGTTTCTCTATAATGCTTTCCAGGGTGATGGTGCTAATTTGAAGTTCCATCAACAAGAGATGAGTGAACCTTTTCCTTGCATCCCTGTTAATTTTATTAATAGTTGACATTCTAACTGGAATAAAGTTTCAATGTACTTCTGATTTGTATTTCCCTTACTGCTAGACATGTTGAACATTTTTTGAACTTAGTCATTTGCATTTCTTTTATAAAGAAGTATCTCTGTAGTTCTTTTGTCCATTTATTTCTTGAGTCATTTGATACTTGAAGATAAGTGTTGTAAGATTTTTACATATTCTGGATGTTAATCCCATATTGGAGTATAAGGTGGCAAAAAACTTGCCCCATTCTTTAGGTTTACTTTCTATGTTATTAATTCTTTCCATTGGTGTGTAGAAGGTTTTGAATTTGATGCCATCCCTACTCCTGATTCTTGGTTTTATTTATGCACCTCATTATTGATATTAATTTTGCCAGGGCATCGTGCTGAGTATTCCTCAGAAATGCATTGGGCATTTATCTGGTGATGCATATCAAAGAGTAACACAAGGCATAGCAGGACCTATAGATCATAAAAACCACATATTATAAAATAACATTGAGTATATTGTTTATTTAAAACATGGGTACTTGTAGATTCTAATAGTTGAAGAATTAAACAATAAATATATAGAAAGGAAAAAGAGTGAAATGGTAATAAGTGACATATCTTATTAAGTTTCAGTAACAGATTAAATTGAGAATGTTGATAAAGGAGTTGAATTCCATTTCAGGATCTGCCTAGGTTGGAGGTCCTCTCTGCCATGTCCCACATAGATGAGGAAAGGGTTAAGTGCTGGAGGAAGATGTTGGCTGTTTTTCAGTCTATTTCCCAAAATTTACATACTTAAGAAACATACAAGAGCCAGTACTCTTTTTAAATGAGAGGGGGCATGATGGCTCTGGCCATAACATCTCTGGCCTCTAACAACTACTACTCACCAAACTCTTATTTTGAATAAACAGGTAAAGGGGTTAAAGACCTGGAGGAGCTTCTTCTGTGATTGACAGGATAGAGTGGGGTTAGGGAAGCCATTCTCTTAGGGGAGATACTCCAGAATGACACAGGGAAGTGATGGAATGCAGCATCACATGCTTTCTGGTAATCTGTCACAGACTTTTGTACCTGTTAGTTCCTGGAAATTAGGCCTCTGCATCCCACGGTTCCCCTTGTTTGATTCTACTAAATAAGGATGGCTTCCCATAGCTTATATCAGAGGAAAGTTGGTAAATATAAAAGGGGAGAGGAAAAGAGAGAACAAAGAATAAGAAAGTTAAATATCACAGACAACAAAATAAAGCAAAAGAAGTGGGCCCACATTTTGTAGGGAGGTAAACATTAGAAAGTGGAAAACTCAGCATTAGAAAAAACTGAGTTTCCAGTATCAACACTGGAACTCTGAGAGACAGAGTACAATTTTCCAAGAGATCTTTCATTTATCAACATTGGAAAGTAATTAAAAAATGCATGCCCCATCATACAGGGCTATATTTGGTTTGCCATAAATAAATATAAACACATACTATCCACCATAAATGTATATAATTTATTGCTATGTGAATGTTCTGACTTTCTACAAAAGTAAATATGGTGTAGAATAATATAATCTGGAAATTATAAAAGGTAAGATGATTATGAATGGATCAGCAAAGAATAACCTGATAAAATGTTCACTGAAAGGTTATGAATACTAATACACCTACAATTTGAGGAACTAAATATGAGGATTTCAAATAGGCAAGTTATGTGAGAGGAATGGGTCATTTATCTGGTGAGTAGCTATACCCAAGAATGCTCAAACTATAGTGAATCAAATATTGGAGACCATGTTCAAAATGCACATTGTATTCAACAGGTTTTTGCATCCACATTTCTAAAACATTTAAAGATGTTTCCAATACTCCTGATCCGTGGACCACATTCTGATTTGCAAGGTAGGGAACTGCCTTGAGGAAGTCTAAATGAAGAGTCATTGCATGTTAGTTCAGTCATAACCTGATCCAGTGAAAGCACAAATATTTTTTTCTGAGCATATCTGTGAACATGAAAAGGACAAAAACAAAGAAGATACAAGAATTATATTCCTAGTCAAGTAAAATGACACACCAGAAATCACAGTGAACACAGAGACTAGTATCACAGGTTAGGCCAGCCTCAGCAAAGAGTGAAGCCATAAGCAATTTAGCAAGAAGTTATCTCACAAATAAATAAATCAGTCAGTCAGTAAGTAAATAATGCTTTGGATGAGGCTCAATCATATAGGTCTCTTGGGTTATATATCTGGTACCACATATATGTATTTTAAGATACAACTACTGAATAGGGAAGAAATTGTAGTAGGAATAATCTGAAGATGTAAAATAAATGAATCAAGACCAAATCTCTAGAAATTGCTTTTGAATAGCTAACAGGAAGGGGAAATGAACTAGGTAACTCTGGAAAGAAATGCAAAGGAAACAGAGGAAGCATTTCAGCTGGCCCTGCTTCTTAAAATTTGTTCATTTAATTAAACTTAATTCTATACAGGTCAGTAAAAATTGTCTGTCCTCTGTATTTCTGGAAATACTCCCTCCATTCAGGTCTGCATGAAGGTCACACTGCACTATTGCCTTCTCATTATTCAGTCTGTATTCACACAAAGGACCTTCATTTCTACCACCCACAGCATTGATATTGGTCTAGCTACACTGCATATGCAGTCATCAACCTCTAAACCTTTTCCTGCCTGTGCTGTCTTCTGTCATTACTCCTCACCCATCCCTGTATGGTTATACAAATATGGGTCCATTTGGTGCTATAGCCTTCCATATTCTTACCATATCCTGCCTCTGGCTAATAATCTCACTCCTTAAAACTCTCTTCATACCGACCACCAGAAAAGACACCTTTTTTCTCAACTATCTCTTACAAAAAAATTATTCAGTTATTGGTTCAAATATTTAGAACTGTTGACACCGAGGTGACATAAAAAAAAAATCTCCAAAAATCTGGGAGCAAATTGGATTTGTACAGAAAATTTTTACAGGTCATTTTGCTAGGTCCTAAGTAGAATAGACACTGGGTTACTACGGTTGCCCCACAGGGGTAAATCACTGTATCAGGAAGGATAGCCATCGTCAAGAAAGACTGCACAAATAGTTTGCCTTCTAAAAGAAGAATATCAATTCATCAGAATAGTGAAAAAAATATTTTTGATATGAAGGTATTCATTGACAAATGAGTAAGAAGTATCAGTCATTAGGAAAACAATAAAGATGAACAGAGCATGTTGAAAAGTTATTACAAGGAGAGAATAGCAAATTATGAATTTGGATATTTTGTGGGTATTTTTAAAAATTTATTTCTGAGAGCTTTTTAATTTTTCTGGAGTGATAGTTCTTTGAGCTGTTCTTATGCATTAAACCTGTTGACCGCAGTTCCATGCTGAAATTCTGAGTGCGGTAGGCTTGTGTATCCAACTGGTACTTTTTCAACTGTGATGAATCAGTTGATTAAAAGAGGAAGAAAAATGTGAAAGAGGTTTGGCATATTCAAAAGAGTTGTTATTTTGCCCACCCCATCAGAGGGTGGGGGAATTCAAAGCATGGACCTTGTTCATACTAGGCAAGTGTTCTCCAGAGGAGCTATCTCCTCAGCTCCTGAAGAGCCCCATTTAGGTACCCTCTACATCCTCTATGGTTCTGATTCTGTCAAATTCTCTGCAGAAAACCCAACCCCAGACAAAGCCAAATAATATGGCAGAATAACAAATGTGACATGCCTCATGCTGAAAGAGGAATGGCACAAAGCTTCAAGGCTAAATCCTCCAAAAGGATGAGTAAGGACATTTGGGGGGACTGAAAAGCAGAAGGGTGTTGGTGCTGTAAACCAACTTCAGTGAAGGGACACTAATAAAATGGGAACTGTTTAAGGTCTACGTCCAAATCCCAGGACATTTATTCAGCTTCAGCACACTGTACAGAGACAGCAGGTATTCAGTGCCAGATCATTCTGTGAGCAACCACCAAGACTGACCCTAATTCCCCTGACAAGAACATCAATGCCCTTGCCAAACCTGGTTCTATCTTGTTGCTTGCAAGAGACAGTTGATGATATATATGCTGATTTTACTTTTTTTCAGCACAAGAATTTTGAGGAAAGGCTTTCCTTACACCACAACCTCTATTCCATTGACCTTCAATGTAAAGACTTCACATTGCAATATGCAGCACTGAAGCATGACTGCCAAAATAAAGAATTCACCTCAATATCAGACATTAGTCAAAACCCTTCTGCTCAAAAGCATAAGTGAAGACCCAACATGGGCAAAACCCGAGTATCAAAACAGGATATGTTCAAGAACATCCAAAAGTGTGATAGGCCTTAGTAAGCAGGGACAGTGTATTCTCAAGCATTTTCAAATTTTACCTTTCTTTTAGTTCTCAGCCTGCCTTATATCCTCTGCCAACATGCAACGTGCCTAGTGTCTCTGCTTTCCTTCTTTCAGTGTGACTTCTTTCAAATAGGGCTCCTTGTGTCTTTCCTGACCCTGCAAAGCACAATCCAATCATTCCCAGAACCATGGTACACGTAAAAACACCATACACTTCATCCAGTTCTACACCATATCTATTCAGAAACTTCATCAATATACACAACAGTGTATAAAAGGGCTTCATTCCTCTTGGCACTGGACCTCCAATGATACTGGGAGACTAGGTTGCAAAATCCCCATGTTCCACCTGTGTGCTCTCACCAGGAGTGAACACATATTCATCCCCAAATCATACAATTTGACATCCAATCATTGGCAATCTGATGCCAAGAAAAACTGAGTGAGAAAAGCCAGGGTCAAAGGCAGCCCTCTTTGGTCCACACTTCTTGCTTTTCATGATGACAGTGAGGTTCACATGGAAAGTGCTGAGCTGTGCAAGTCCACTTCAGTTGCACAGAGGCTGGAGTGTGCCCAAGAAGCCTGGTCTTTATCAAGACTAGTGCAGTTGTCATTTTGAAGTTCCTGCCATTGCAACCTGGTGGGCCTCGTCTTCTTCAAGAACTTGCTGAGAATAAAGCACCATGAGCACACTCATGAGAAGGATCTAACATATCAGTCACAGGGAGGAAACTCATCTGAAGGAACACCCACCCCCTCATAAGGAAGGCTGGTGACCATGGAAGCAGTGCTAACTTTCCCCGGAGCTCCATGCTGAAGGTCTGATTGGAAAAGGCTTGTGTGTCCAACTGGTTCTTTCTCATTTGTGCCCATTCAATTGATGATCAGAGGAGAAAAACATGAGATGAAGGAGGATTTGCATCTTCAAAAGAGTTATTTTTCCCCTCCACCCACCACCCTCTTCTGAGGGGTAGGGGATTCGAACCAGGGCCCTTACTGTATACTTGGCATGCACTCTCCAATATGAGCAATTTCATGAGCTCTGAAGTAGCCCCTTCTAGGCACCCTCTACATCCTCTACTTGTCTGACTCTGTCAAATTCTCTGCAGAAAACCCAGTCCCAGACAAATCCAATAAATTTCTATGGCACCCTTCATCTTCCTTTTCACATCAATCCAGCAAGGAACTTTGCGCACATTAAGACCCTCAGTCTCTTGGTAGGTAGTGAGGGAAAGGTTTATCCCTGTCTATTGAAGGAGGATAAAGCTTGAAGCTAATCAGTGAGCAGAAAATAATATCAGTGAGCACAGAGACGGGGGTCAGGAGGAGAGACTGGCCTATGTTTTTATCAGAAGATGCTCAGGTTGTTAGTATGAAGGGAGAATTTTGGGATCATTCAAACCAGCATACTTAGACATTCCAATCAAAATCCACTGACACCTTTCTCTCTCCTCTTTTTCCTTCTGCCATTTTCCTTGGACAATTTCTAACCAGGAGATATCTGGGAAAAAGCACAACCCAGTGGAGGTGCTGGATCTTGCCTAACATCTTATTTATGGATTAGGAAGAGGAAGGTGTTTCCACTGGCAATGCCTTTTTTCCTAAATGAGGGAAAGCCCCAGGAACACAGCCAGACCCCGTCAGTAAATCTAAAGAGGAAAAGGGAAGTGGTGATACCTCATGGGGTCTGCGGTCCCAGGATCGATATATGCTGGCAGGAAGAAAACACAATTCCTCGTGCAGTGTCCACTGTCCCTAGTTAGGTTTGCAACTCTTTCTCTCAAGATTCAATGTAGTGAGATAAGTGGATAAAAGTCATACCCTGGATCTCTCTCAAACCTTCAACTTCAATCTGTTCCCCTCTGAAAATGGTCTCACTTTTGGTCTCCAGTGTTCCAGTTCCCTGAGAGGAAAAGATGGGAGACCAACTCTATTCTCAGTGGAAGGGGTGGACTTCGGGCATGGCAGCTGTCAAGGGCACAGAGGTTCCAGGCTCAGGGAGGAGCACGCCATTTTTCTCTCTCCCCAGAGGCTTTCTCTGGGCCTTGGACCACTTGGATGTTGAGGAGTGGCTTCTGTGACCTCGTGCCTGGACCTCAGAGAGTGTCTGAGGTCACAGAGGGGTGTCATGCCAGCTGGGTTGCATAACATTTCCCATGGCAATCAGAGACCATACTGATCCTGGTGGGATCAAAGGGAGATTGCAAAGAAGTGCCAGCTGTGCGGTGATGGTAAGAGGAAAGAGAAAGGGAGCCAGGGCCAGGGGCCTGATCTTTCAAGAAATGGGATCCTAATATGTGGACACAGTTGAAGTGGAGCTATGAGGTTTATGGGATGATGTCAAGTGGGCTGGGATTCGCTCCAGTTACAGGCAGCACAGGGTACCCTGCTGAAGCCTGACAGCTCTCACTATACTCCAGGCATGCTAGGTGGTGCTGTGCAGGTTTGGCCACACCAGGCATCATGATAGTGTGGTTACCTAGCTTCTGCTGTGGGCAGGGAATCCCTACGAGATGTGGGGGACCAGGTAGGGATGGAGGGCTGCCATGAGGTCACGTGTTCACCCTCCTTAGCAGCAAACCCATAGGCATCTCCTTCCAAAACCACTCCTCCAAGTCTGGGCACAGCCAGGATTTGGCCGAGCCAGGTAACTCACCTAGGGTCCGAGCAGCCACATGGCATGATAGCCGCTGACAGCTCAGGGCAGGACAGCATGCAGCACAGCTCCATGGCTTAGGTGCTCCTTGAATTGGGAAACATCACACCCTGTCTGGTCGATTGCCCCACCTTTCTGAGATAGCCCTAACAGGAGACAGCTGGAACCTGGGGAGTTGGTCTTCCAAGTGCAGGTGTGTGGCTGCACTGATAGTTCATGAGAAGAACAGGGAGTCATTCAGTCAGCATGTTGGAAGGAGGGCAGGTGGGAGCTGCCAGGCAATGAGAGATGTTCTGTGCTCTCTTCACCTGCCAGGGCCAACCACCTTGGCTGCTGCCTTACAACTGGGATGCACACATAATTTGTCCTGTCGTGATTTTTCCAGATGTCCTGCAACACACCTTCAGAGGGAGAAATATCTAACCCTTCTCTGTACACCAAGGGTTCATTCCCTTGACCACACTGGTGCCTCTGTGGAACAAGGCCCTCTGAGAAATGGCCAAGAGTCCTATTATCAGCCCTTGTAAGATGCAGAGCACAAGCCAGTGGATGAAACAAGAGCCTGCTCTTGCATGAAGAACACATTTTCACAGAGCACAATATGAAAGGTGAACAGGCAACGTGCTGAAAGTGGAATCGCACAGAACTTCCAGGCTGAATACTCTAAAAGGCAGAGTAAGGACCTCTGAGGGGCATGAAGAGCAGAAGGGAGCTAGTGTTGAAAATCAACTTCAGTGAAGGGACACTAAAAAATGGGCATTGCTTAAGGTCTGTATCCAAATTCCAGGCCATTTCTTGAGCTTCAATATACTGCTCGGGTACAGGAGGTAGTCAGTGCCAAGTTATTCTGTGAGCAAGCATCATGACTGACCGTAATTCCCCTTGCAAGGACATCAATGCACCTTGCCAAAGCCTGGCTTTTTCCTATTGCTTATAAGGGAGAGTTGATGACATACATATTGATTTTTAGTTTTTTCATCACAACAGCTCTGAGGGAAGGCTTTTCTTACAACACACCCTCTTCTCCATTGACCTTCAATGTAAATGACTTCACATTGGGATATGCAGCAGAGAAGTATGGCTCTGGAGATCAAGGGTGCACCTCAATACCAGATATTTAGTAGAAACCTCCTGCTCAAAAGCATATGTTAATACCCCATTGAATTGGCAAAACCAGAATATCCAAAAGAGAAAACGTTGAAGAACATGCAAAAGTCTGATAGACCTTAGTGAGTAGAAAGAGTGTATCCTCAAGCATTTTCAAATTGTAGCATCTTTATTATTTCCTGAACTGGTTATATCCACTGTAAATCTGCCAGGTGCCTAGTGTCTCTGCTTTCCCTCTTTCAGATTTTCTTCTTTCCAATAGGGATTCATGTGTCATTCTTGACCCTGCAAAGCATGAACCACTCATTCCCAGAACCATGGTGCACTTCAGAACACCATATCCTTCAAGCAATTCTGCACTGCATCTCTTCAGACCCTCCATCCAAATTAGCAATAGTCTAGAAGTGGGCTTAATTTCTCTTGACACTGGACCTCAAATGATACTGGGAGACTCGGTTGAACATTCCCCCATTTCCTCCTGAATGCAGTCAGCAGGAGCTAACACGAATGCATCCCCAAATAACACAATTGGACTTCAAGTCATTTGCGACCCAATGGTGATGAAATCTGAGGGAGAAGAGACAGGGCCAAGGGCAGCTGTCTTTGCTTCTCACCTCTTGCTTTTCTGCATGACATGGAGGTTGACATGCAAAGTGCTGAGCTCTGCAAGTCCACTTCAGTTGCACAGCATCTGGAGTTTGCCCAGGAAGCCTGGTAATGGCCAAAGATTAGGGCAGTTGTCATTTTGAAGTTCCTGCCATTTGCAACCTGGTGAGCATTGACTTCTTGAAGAACTTGCTGATGATATAACCCCATGAGCATAGTTATGAGAAGGAAGTCACCTATGAGTTGCTATGAGTTGACTCCTGTCAAGGAACATCTCCTGCTAAGAAACTCAGGTGATCTGGAAAGCACTGCTAAATTTGACCTCAGCTCCATGCTGAAAGTCTGATTGGAAAAGGCTTGTGTGTCCAACAATCTCTTTTTCAACTATGCTGATTGAGTTCGTGAAAAGAGGAGAAAAAGATGAGAGGAGGGAGTGTTGCATATTCAAAAGTCTTTCCATACCCTCCCTGTCTG
Source organism: Sciurus carolinensis (assembly GCF_902686445.1). Classification (NCBI taxonomy): domain Eukaryota; kingdom Metazoa; phylum Chordata; class Mammalia; order Rodentia; family Sciuridae; genus Sciurus; species Sciurus carolinensis. Next base: position 1,382,555 of record NW_025920138.1, on the reverse strand, counting down.
AGGGTCCAGGGAAAGAGTTGAACCATGGTCCTTGCACATGTTAGGTGAGCACCCTCTAAGGGGAGCTATCTCTTCAGCATCACAGGACCGGCTTTTAGATACCACCTAGATCATATACTGTTCTCTGCAGAAAACCAAACCCCAAAGAAAGCCACCAAATTCCTTAGAAATTCTTCACCTTCATTTCCACAGCAATCCTGTAAGTAACCTTTCATGCACATCAAGACCCACAATCAAGCAGTGTGTCATGAGGGGAAATGTTTATCCCTATGTAGTAAAGGATGAAAAGGTTTGTAGCTGAGCACTGAGAAGGAAATGAGGTTAGTTAGCATGGAGTTCTGGTGGGGGGGAGGATGAAGGAGAGGCAGGCATATGGGAGAGTCAGAATATGCTCAGGTTGTCAGTATGAAGGGAGATATTGGGAATCATTCACACCTGGAGCCCTAGTCATCCCAATCACAAACCACTGACTCCTTCCTCACTCCTCTTTTTCTTTCTAGCACTATCCTTATACAATTTCTAACCAGGAGATATCTGGGAAAAAGCACAACCCAGTGGAGGTGCTGGATCTTGCCTAACATCTTATTTATGGATGAGGAAGAGCAAGGTGTTTCTCCTGGGCAAAGCCTTTTTTCCTAAATGAAGGAATGCCTCCAGAACACAGCCAGACCCTGTCAGTAAATCTAAAGAGGAAAAGGGAAGTGATGATGGCTCACGGGGTCTGCGGTACCAGGATCGATATATGCTTGTGAGAAGAAATCACAAATTCCTCATGCAGTGTCCACCTGCCCCTAGTTGGGTTTGTAGCTCTTTCTCACAAGATTCAATGAAGTGGCTAAAAGTCATATCCTGGATCTCTCTTTCAAACCTTCAACTTCAATCCATTCCCCTCTGAAAATGGCCTCATTTTGTTCTCCAGCATTCCCGTTACCTGAGAGGAGAAGATGGGAGAGCGACTCTATTCTCAGTGGAGTTGGCTTTGGGAATGACAGCTGTTAAGGGTACAGAGGTTCCAGACTCAGGCAGGAGATGCACTTTCCCTCTCTACCCAGATGCTTTCTTCAGGCATTGGGACATGAGGAGGTTGAGGAGTGGCTTCTGTGACCTTGTGCCTGCACCTCAGACAGTGCCTGAGGTCACAGAGGGGTGGTATGCCAGCTGGGTGGTTTCACAGTTCCCATGGCAACCAGAGATGCTTCTGATCCTGCTTGCTTTGAACAATATTGCAAAGAAGCACCAGCTGTGCGGTGAAAGTAAGAGAAAAGAGAAAGGAAGCCAGGGACAGGGGTCTGATCTTTCAAGAAATGGGATCCTAACATGTGGACCCAGTTGAAGTGGAGCTATAGGGTTTATGGGGCACAGCCACGCAGGCTGGGATTAGCTCCTGGCTCCTATTCCAGGCAGCACAGTGTACCCTGCTGAAGTCTGACAAGCTCTCACTACACTCCAGGCATACTAGGTGGTGCTGTGCAGGTTTGGCCACACCAGGCATCAAGACAGCATGGTTACCTAGCTTCTGTTGTGGGCAGGGAATCTCCATGAGATGTGGGGGACCAGGTAGGGATGGAGGGCTGCCGTGAGGTCATATGTTCACTCAGCTTAGCACGGGCCCCATTGGAATCTCCCTCCGAAACCACTTCTCCAAGTCTGGGCACAATCGGGAATTGGTTGAGCCAGGCAACTTGTCTAGGGTCCTAGCAGCCACATGGCATGATGGCTGCTGACAGCTCAGGGCAGGGCAGCATGCAGCACAGCTACGTGACTTAGGTGCTCCTTGAATTGGGAAACATCACACCTTATCTGGTAGGTTGCCCCTCCTTTCCGAGATAGCCCTAACAGGAGACAGCTGGAACCTGGGGAGGTGGTCTTCCAAGTGCAGGTGTGTGGCTGCTCTAATGGCTTATGAGGAGGCCAGGGAGTCATTCAGTTAGCCTGTTGGAAGGAGGGCAGGGGGGAGCTCTCAGACAAGGAGAGATGTTCTGTGCTTACTCCATCTGCCAGGGCCAACCACCTTGGCTGCTGCCTTAAACTGGGCTGCACTCAGAATTTGTCCTGCCATGATTTTTTCAGATGTCCTGCAACACACCCTCAGAGGGAGAAATATCTAGCCCTTCTCTGTTTACCAAGGGTTCATTCCCTTGGCCAGACTGGTGCCTCTGTGGAACAAGAGAAATGGCCTCTTTGAAATGGCCAGGAGTCCTATTATCAACCCTTGTAAGATGCAGAACACAAGCCAGTGGATGAAAAAAAGAGCCTGCTCTTGGCATGAAGAACACATTTTCACAGAACACAATTCCAGATGTGAAGAGGATTTGGGCTAAAGAGAAATGGAACAGAGCTACAAGGCTGAATACTCTAAAAGGAAATAAGGAACTTTGAGGGGCATGAGAAGTAGAAGGGTGTTGGTGTTGAAAACCAACTTCAGTGAAGGGACACTAAAAAATGAGCATTGCTTAAAGTCTTTTCCAAATGCCAGAACATTTCATTAGCTTCAATATACCGTTCAGGTACAGGAGGTTGTCAGTGTCGGGTCATTCTGTGAGCAAGCATCATGACTGACCCTAATTTCTCTTGCTGATTACTGGCTTTTTCCTGTTGCTTGTAAGGAACAGCTGATAATGCATATGCTGACTTTTAGTTTTTTCAGCCCAACACCTCTGAGGGAAGACTTTGCTTACAAAACATCCACTTCTCCATTGACCTTCAATGTAAATGACTTTGCATTGGGATATGCAGCACAGAAGCATGGCTCTGGAGATCCATACTGCACCTCAATATTAGATATTTTGTTCAAACCTCCTGCTCAAAAGCAAAAGTGAAAACCCCACGCAATTGGCAAAACATGAATATCCAAATAGGCCACGTTAAAGAACATGCAAAAGTGTGATAGACCTTAGTGAGCAGGAAGAGTGTATCCTCAAGCATTTTCAAATTGTAGCATCCTTATTATTTCCTGAGCTGGCTATATCTACTGCCAACCTGCCAGGTACCTAGTGTCTGTACTTTCCCTCTTTCAGTGTGACATATTTTCAATAAGGCTTGTTGTGTCATGCTTGAGCCAGCAAAGCATGAACCACTCATTCCCAGAACCATGGTGCACTTCAGAGCACCATATCCTTCAAGCAATTCTGCACTGCATCTGTTCAGACTCTCCATCCAAATTAACAATAGTCTAGAAGAGGGCTTCATTCCTCTTGACACTGGACCTCAAAAGATACTGGGAAACTAGGTTGCACTTCCCCCCATTTCCTCCTGAATGCTATCAGCAGGAGTTAACACATATGTATCCCCAAATCACACAATTGCACTTCAAGTCATTTGCAACCCGATGGTGATGAAATCTGAGGGAGAAGAGACAGGGCCAAGGGCAGCTGTCTTTGCTCTTGCTTTTCTGCATGACATGGAGTTTGACATGCAAAGTGCTGAGCTGTGCAAGTTCACTTCAGTTGCACAGCATCTGGAGTTTGCCCAAGAAGCCTGGTAATGGCCAAAGACTAGGGCAGTTGTCATTTTGAAGTTCCTGCCATTTGCAACCTGGTGAGCATTGACTTCTTGAAGAACTTGCTGATGATATAACCCCATGAGCATAGTTATGAGAAGGGAGTTGACTCCTGTCAAGGAACATCTCCTGCTAAGAAACGCAGGTGATCTGGAAAGCACTGCTAAATTTGACCTCAGCTCCATGCTGAAAGTCTGTTTGGAAAAAGCTTGTGTGCCCAACAATCTCTTTTTAAACTGTGTCGATTGAGTTGGTGAAAAGAGGAGAAAAAGTCATCAGAGGAGGGAGTGTTGTCATATTCAAAAGAGTCTTTCCATCCCCTCCGTGTCTGAGGGACCAGGGAGGGAGTCAAACCGTGGTCCTAGAGCATGCTAGATGAGCACCCTCCAAGAGACACTATCTCTTCAATTCACAAGTCCGACTTTGGATACCCTCTAGATCATCTACTATTCTCTGCAGAAAACCGAGCCCCAAAGAAAGCCACCAAATTCCTTAGAAAATCTTGATCTTCCTTTCCACAGCAATCCTTCAAGGAACCTTTTGTGCATATCAAGACCTACAAAAAAGCGGTGCATCATGAGAGGAAAGATTTATCCCTATTTATTGAAGGGGGAATAGGTTTGTAGCTGAACACTGAGCAGAAAATGATGTCTGTGGGCATGGAGTTTGTGTGGGTGGGAGGCAGAAGGAGAGGGAGGTGTATGTGAGAATCAGAATATGCTCAGGTTGTCAGTATGAAGGGAGATATTGGGGATCATTCACACCTGGAGCTGTAGTCATTCCAATAACAAACCGGTGACTCCTTCCTCACTCCTCTTTTTCCTTCAGCCATTTTCCTTGGACAATTTCTAACCAGGAGATATCTGGGCAAAAGGCACAACCCAGTGGAAGTGCTGGATCTTGTCTAACATCTTATTTATGGAAGAGGAAGAGCAAGGTGTTTCTCCTGGGCAAAGCCTGTTTCCCTAAATGTGGGAATGCGTCAGGAACACAGTCAGACCCTGTCAGTAAAACTAAAGAGGAAAAGGGAAGTGGTGATACCTCATGAGGTCTGTGGTCCCAGGATCAATATACGCTTATGGGAAGAAATCGCAAATTCCTCATGCAGTGTCCACCTGCCCCGAGTTGGGTTTCTAGCTCTTTCTCTCAAGATTCAATGGAGTAAGATAAGTGGCTAAAAGTCATCCTGGATCTCCCTCTCAATCCTTCAACTTCAATCCACTCCACTGTGAAAATGGCCTCAATTTTGGTCTCTAGCATTCCCATTCCCTGAGAGGAAAATATGGGAGAGTGACTCTATTCTCAGTGGAAGCTAGGGTCCTAGCTTCCGTCATGGCAGGTGTCAAGGGCGCACAGGTTACAGGTTCCGGCAGGAGCACGCACCTTCTCTCTCTCCCCAGAAAATTTCTCAGGGCCTTGGGCCACCTGGATGTTGAGTAGTGTCTTCTGTGACCTCGTGCCTGCACCTCAGAGATTGCCTGAGGTCACAGAGGGGTGACATGTGAGTTGGGTTGTGTCAGAGTTCCCATGGCAACCAGAGATGCTTCTGATCCTGGCGGCATCGAACTGAGATTGCAAAGAAGCCCCAGCTGTGTGGAGGGTAAGAGGAAAGAAGAGAGCCAGGCCCAGGGGCCTGATCTTTCAACAAATGAGATCCTAACATGTGGACCCAGTTGAAGTGGAGCTATTCGGCTTATGGGGCACAGTGGAGGGGGCTGGGATTTGCTCCTGATCCAGGCACCACAGGTTACCTTGCTGAAGCCTGACAGCTCTCACTGCACTCCAGGCATGCTAGGTGGTGCTCTGCTGGTTTGGTTGCACGGGACATCAAGACACCATGGTTACCTAGCTTCTGCTGTAGGCAGGGAATCCCCATGAGATGTGGGGGACCAGGTAGGGACAGAGGGCTGCCATGAGGTCACATGTTCACTCAGCTTAGCACAGGCCCCATTGGAATCTCCCTCCGAAACCACTTCTCCAAGTCTGGGCACAGCTGGGATTTGGTCGAGCCAGCAACTTGTCTAGGGTCCTAGCAGCCACATGGCATGATGGCTGCTGACAGCTCAGGGCAGGGCAGCATGCAGCACAGCTATGTGGCTTAGGTGCTCCTTGAATTGGGAAACATCACACCTTATCTGGTAGGTTGCCCCTCCTTTCCGAGATAGCCCTAACAGGAGACAGCTGGAACCTGGGGAGATGATCTTCCAAGTGCAGGTGTGTGGCTGCTCTAATGGCTCATGAGGAGGCCAGAGATTCATTCAGATAGCCTGTTGGAAGGAGGGCAGGGTGGAGCTGCCAGGCAAGGAGAGTTGTTCTGTGCTCACTCCACCTGCCAGGGCCAACCACAGTGGCTGCTGCCTTAAACTGGACTGCACTCAGAATTTGTCCTGCTGTGATTTTTCCAGATGTCCTGCAACACCACTTCAGAAGGAGAAATATCTACCCCTTCTATGTTCACCAAGGGTTTATGCACTTGACCACACCGGTGACTCTGTGGAACAAGAGAAATGCCCTCTGAGAAATGGCCAAGAGTCCTATTATGAACCCTTGTAAAATGCAGAGCAAAAGTCAGTGGATGAAACAAGAGCCTGCTCTTGGCATGAAGAACACATATTCACAGAACACAATACCAGAGGTGAAGAGGATTCTGGCTGAAAAAGGAAAGATACAGAACTTCAAGGCTTAGTACTCTAAAAGGAAGAGTAAGGACCTTGAGGGGCATGAGAACTAAAAGGGTGTTGTAGTTGAAAACCAACTTCAGTGAAGGGACACTAAATAAATGGGCATTGCTTAAGCTCTGAGTCCCAATTTCCGGACATTTCTGGAGTTTCAATATACCTTTCAGGCACAGGAGGTAGTTATTGTGAGGTCATAATGTGACCCTAATAAGGTCATGACTGACCCTAATTCCCTTTGACAATTCCTGGCTTTTCCTGTTGCTTGTAAGGACTCATGATGATGTATAAGCTGATTTTTAGTTTTTTTTACACAAGAACTCTGAGGAAAGATTTTACTTTCACAGCACTCTCTTCTCCATTGACCTTGAATGTAAATGACTTTGAACTGCGATATGAGGCAGGGAAGAATGGCTTTGGAAATCATGAGTTCACCTCAATATCAGACATTTAGTGCAAACACTCTTGCTCAAAAGCAAAAGTGAAAATCCAATGGATTTGTCAAAACCTGAATGTCAGAAGAGAACACGTTAAAGAACATGTAGAAGTGTGATAGTCCTCAGTGAGCAGGAAGAGTGTATTCTCAAGCATTTTCAAATTGGAACATCCTTATTAATTCCTGGATTGGCTATATCCACTGCCACCCTGCCAGGTGCCTAGTGTCTCTGCTTTTGATCTTTCAGTGTGACTTCTTTCCTATAGGCCTTCCTGTGTAATTCTTGTGCTTGCAAACTTGAGCCACTCATTTTCAGAACCATGGTGCACATGAGAACAACATAATCTGAAAGTCCGATTGGAAAAGGCTTGTGTGTCCAACTGGTTGTTTTGCAACTGTGCCGATTGAGATGAAGAAAAGAGAAGATAAGATGAGAGGAGGGAGGTCTGGCCTATTCAAAAGTCTTTCCTCCTCGTGGTCCACGGAGGAACTCCAACCATGGCCTTGCTATGCTAGGTGAGCACTCTCCCAGAGAAGCCACCACGTCACCTTCCCAGGAACTGCTTTTTGGTACCCTCTAGTGGTCTGACTGTGTCAAATTCTCCGAGGACAAACAAGACTGAAACAAAGTCACCAAATTCCTTTGAAAATCTTCATCTTCCTTTTCACAGAAATCCTACAAGGAAGCTTTCCTGTACATCAAGACACATAATCAATTGGTGCATCCTTAGGGGAAAGGTTGATCCCTTTCTATTGGTGGAGGAAAAGGTTTGTAGCTGAGCACTGAGCACAGAATAATATCAGTGAGTGTGGAGGCTGAGTGGGGGGAGGCAGAAGGACTGGCAGGGACATGTGAGAATCAGAACATGCTCAGGTTGTCAGTATGAAGAGAGACATGGGGGATCATTCACAACTGGATCCCGACCATTTCAAATTACAAATCTCTGACTCCTTTCTCACTCCTATTTTTCCTTCTGCCATTTTCCTTGGACAACTTCCAACTAGAAGATACCTGGGCAAAAGGCCTCACCCAGTGGAGGTGCTGGATCTTGCCTACCATCTTATGTATGGATAAGGGAGAAAAAGATATTTCTCCTGGACAAAAATTTTTTCCCAAATGAGGGAAATCCTCAGGATCACAGTCAAAGTCTGTCAGTAAATCTAAAGAAAAAAAGGGAAGTGGTGATGGTTCACGGGGTCTGGGGTCCCAGTTTCAATATTTGCTGGCAGGAAGAAAACACAAATTCCTCATGCAACCTCCAACTGCCACTCCTTGGGTTTGTAGCTCACTCTATCAAGATACAGTGGAGTGAGATAAGTGGCTGAAAGCAATATCCTGGATCTCTCTCAAACCTTCAAATTCAATCTGTTCCCCTCTGCAAAGGGCCTCCATTTTGGCTTCCAGTGTTCCTGTTCCCTGAGAAAAAAAGATGGGAGAGTGACTCTCTTCTCAGCGGAAGGGGCTGACTTCAGGCATGGCAGGTGTGAAGGGCATAGAGGTTTCAGGCCACTAGGATCATTCACATTCTCTCTTTCCCCAGAGGCTTTCTCCGGGCATTGGGCCTACTGGATGTTGATGAGTGACTTCTGTGACCTTGTGCCTGCACCTCAGACAGCGCCTGAGGTCACAGAGGGGCGGCATGAAAGCTCGGTGTTTTCATGGTTCCCATGGCAACCAGAGACGCTTCTGATCCTGGTGGTTTCAGACCAAGATTGGAAAAAAGTGCCAGTTGCATGGTGATGTTAGGAGGATAGAGGAAGGGATTCAGGGCCAGGGGCCTGATCTTTCAAGAAATGGAATCGTAACCTGATGACCCAGTTAAAGTGGAGCTATGGGTTTTCTGGTTTGAAGGCCAGCAGGTGGTGAATGGCTCTGGTTCCAGCAGGACAGGGTACCCCGCTGAACCCTGACAGCTAGCACTACACTGCTGGTCTGCTAGGAGGTGCTGTTCTGGTTTGGCACTGGGCATCATGACAGCAATGACACCTAGCTCCTGCTGTGGGCAGGGAGCCCCACGATATCTGGGGGAACAGGCAGTGACGGAGGGCCACAGGAGGTCACGTGATCACTATGCTTAGCATTGGCCCCATTGAGATGGCCAGCTGAAAAAATTCTTCCTGGTCTTTGCACACCTGGAATTTGACTGAGAAGGGCAATTGGCATAGGGTCCTAGCAGTCACAGGGCATGGTGGCTCCTGAAGCTCAGGCCATGGGAGCATGCAGCACAGCTCCCTGAATTAGGTACTCCTTGAACTGGGAAACATCACAGCCTGTCTTGTTGGTTGCCCCTAATTTCTGATATTACCCTAACAGGAGACACCTGTAACCTGGGGAGTTGGTCTTCCAAGTGCAGGTGCTTGCCTGCTCTGATGGCACATGGGGATACAAGGGAGTCCTTCAGTCATCATGTTGGAAGTAGCACAAGGTGGAGCTGCCAGGCAAGGAGAGATGTTCTGTGCTCACTCCACCTGCCAGGGCCAACCACCTTGGCTGCTGCTTTACAACTGGCCTGCCCTAAGAATTTGTGTTGCCATGATTTTTCCACATGTCTTGCAACTAACCTTGAGAAGCAGAAATATCCAGCCCATCACTGTTCTCCCAAGAGTTCAATCCATTGACAAGAATGCTGCCTGGGTGGCACAAGGCCCACGGAGAAATGGCCAACAGTTCTATTATCTGCCCTTGTAAGATGCAGAGCACAAGCCAGTGGATGAAACAAAAGCCTGCTCATGGAATGATGAATACATTATCACAGGGCAGAATATGAGAGGTGAAGAGGCATCATGCTGAAAAAAAATTGACACAAAGCTTCAGAGCTGAATGCTCTAAAAGGAATAGTAAGTAATTTTGAGAAGGATAAGAAGTAGAAGGGTGTTTGTGTTGAAAACCAACTTCAGTGAAGAGACACTAAACAAAAGGGCATTGCTTAATGTCTTTGTCCCAATTTCCGGACATTTCTTTAGATTCAATATACTAATCAGGTATAAGAGGTAGTCAGTGCCAGGTCATTCTGTGGGCAAGTATCATCACTGACCTTAACACCCTTTGCAGATTCCTGGCTTTTCCTGTTCCTTGGAAGGGACACCTGAAGATGTATATGCTGAATTTTAGTGTTTTCAAGCACAAGACCTCTAAGGAAAGGATTTCCTTTCACAACACTCTCTTCTCTGTTGACCTTCAATGCAAATGACTTCACACTGTGTTATGCAGCAGAGAAGCATGGCTTTGGAAATAATGAGTTCACCTCCATATCAGAAGTTTAGTGCAAACACTTCTGTTCAAAAGCAAAACTGAATACCCAATGGAATGGGCAAACCCTGAATATCAAAAGAGAACACGTTAAAGAGAATGCAGAAGTGTGATAGTACTTAGTGAGCAGAAAGAGTGTATTCTCAAGCATTTTCAAATTGGAGAATCCTTATTATTTCCTGTACTGGCTATTCCACTGCCAATCAGCCAGGTGAATAGTGTCTCTGCTTTCCTTTTTTCAGCGTGACTTCTTTCTTATAGGTCTTCTTGTGTCATTCTTCAGCCTGCAAAGCTCAAGTAACTCATTTTCAGAACGATGGTGCACATGAGAACAACATATCCTTCAGCCAATTCTGCACTGCATCTCTTGAGTTCCTCCATCCAAACTAACAATAGTCTAGAAAATGACTTCATTCCTCTTCACACTGAAACTCCAAAGATACTGGGGGAATAGGTTGCACGTTCCCCCACTTCCTCTTGAATGCTATCAGCAGGAGGAAACACAAATGCATCCCCAAATTATGCAATTGTACTTCAAGTCATTTGTAACCCAATGCCCAGGAAAACTGAGTGAGAAAAGCCAGGGCCATGGAAGGCTATCTTTGGTCCACACCTCTAGCTTTTAGGGATGACATTGAGGTTGACATGAAAAGTGCAGAGCAATGCAAGTCCCCTCCAGTTGTACAGCATGTGCAGTGTGCCCTAGAATTCTCATAATTGCCAAAGTCGAGTGCAGTTGTCATTTTGAAGTTCCTGCCATTTGCAACCTGGTGAGCATTGTCTTCTTGAAGAACTTGCTGATGATATAACCCCATGAGCATGGTCCTGAGTAGGTGCTAAACTCTGAGTTGTTATGAGTTGACTGATGTCAAGGAACATCTCCTGCTAGGAAATGCAGGTGAGCTGGAAAGCACTGCTAAGTTTGAGCTCAGCTCCATGCTGAAAGTCTGATTGAAAAAGGCTTGCGTGTCCAACTAGTTGTTTTTCAACTGTGCCAATTGAGATGATGAAAATGGTAGAAAACATGAGAGAAGGGAGGTTTGGCCTATTCCAAAGTCGTTCTGTGTGATGTTCCAGGGAGTGACTCGAACCATGGTTCTTGCATATGCCAGGTGAGTGCTCTCCAAGAGGAGACATCTCTGCAGATTCCCAGGAAACCTTTTTGGTACCTTCTGATTCCTCTAGTGGTCTGACTCTGCAAATTTTCTGTGGACAACCCAGACCTAACAAAGCCACCAAATTCCTTCGGAAATCTTCATCTTCCTTTCCATAACAATCCTGCAAGAAACCTTTCCTGTATATCAAAATGCACAATCAATTGTTGCATCCGGAGGGGAAAAGTTGATCCCTTTATCTTGGTACAGGAAAGGTTTGTAGCTGATCACTGAGCCCAGAATGATATCAGTGAGCATGGAGACCAGGAGGAAGGAGGCAGAAGGAGTGGTAAGCACATGTGAGAATCAGAACATGCTCAGGATGTCAGTATGAAGGGAGACATCAGGGATCATTCACACCTGGATCTGTAGCCATTAAATCACAAACCACTGACTCCTTCCTCTCTCCTCATTTTCATTCTGCCATTTTCTTTGGACAATTTCTAACCAGGAGATATATGGGCAAAAGGCACAACCCAGTAGAGGTGCTGGATTTTGCCTACCATCTTATTTATGGATGAGGGAGAAAAAGATATTTCTCCTGGGCAAACACTTTTCTCCCAACGGAGTGAATTCCTCAGGAACACAACAAGAGATTGTCAGTAGAACTAAAGAGGAAAAGGGAAATGGTGATGGGTCACGGGGCCTGGGGTTCCAGTATCGATCAATGATGGCAGGAAGAAACACAAATTCCTCATGCAATCTCCACCTGCCGCTCCTTGGGTTTGTAGCTCCCTCTATCAAGATACAGTGAAGTGAGATAAGTGGCTGAAAGTCACATCGTGAACCCCTAAATCCTTCAACTTCATTCTGTTCCCATCTGCAAATGGTCTCAATTTTGGCTTCAAGTGTTCCTGATCCCTGAGAATAAAAGAAGGGAGAGCAAATCTCTTCTCAGTGGAAGGGGCTGGCTTCAGGCATGACAGGTGTGAAGGGCCCAGAGGTTCCAGGCTCCCGAGGAACACACACATTCTCTCTTTCCCCAGAGACTTTCTCTGGGCCTTGGGCCTCCTGGATGTTGATGAGTGGATTCTGTGACCTCGTGCCTGCACCTCAGACAGCACATGAGGTTACAGAGGGGCGGCATCAGAGTTCGGTGGCATCACGAGTCCCATGGCAACCAGAGATGCTTGCTATCCAGGAGGCTTCAGACCAAGATTGAAAAAAGGGCCCAGCAGCACGGTGTTGGTAAGAGGATAGAGGAAGTGAGCCAGGGCAAGGGGCATGTCTTTTAAGAAACGGTATCATAACCTGATGACCCAGTTGAAGTGGAGCTATAGGTTTTGTGGTGCGAAGGTCAGCGGGCCGGGAATGGCTCAGGTTCCAGCAGGACAGGGAACCCCGCTGAAACCTGACAGCTCGCACTACCCTGCAGGCCTGCTAGGTGTTGGTGTCCTGGTTGGGTGGCACTGTGCATCATGACAGCGAAGTCACCTAGCTCCTACTGTGGGCAGGGAGCCCCCACGATGTCTGGGTGACCTAGCAGTGATGAGGGTCACAGGAGTTCACGTGTTCACTCAGCTTAGCACTGGCACCATCAGAATCACCCTCCGAAAAATACTCCAAGTCTGGGCATGCCCAGGATTTGACCAAGTAAGTCAACTCGCCTAGGGTCCTAGCAGTCACATGGCATGATGGCTGCTGACAGCTCAGGCCAGAGAAGCGTGCAGCACTGCTCCCTGACTTAGGTACTCCTTGAATTGGGAAACATCACAGCCTGTATTGTCACTTGCCCCTAATTTCTGAGTTCACACTAAAAGGAGACAGCTGGAACCTGGGAAGTTGGTCTTCCAAGTGCAGGTGTTTGGCTGCTCTGATGGCTCATGAGGATACCAGGGAGTGTTTCAATCATCATGTTGGAAGGAGCAGAGGGGGGAACTGCCAGGAAAGGAGAGATGTTCTCTGCTCACTCCACCTGCCATGGCCAACGACCTTGGCTTCTGCATTACAACTGGGCTGCACTCAGAATTTGTGCCGCCATGGTTTTTTCAAATGTCTTGCAACTAACATTGAAAGGCAGAAATATCCAGCCCATCTCTGTTTCCCCAAGAGTTCATTCACTTGACAAGACTGCAGCCTCTGTGGCCACAAGGCCCACTGAGAAATGGTCAACTGTTCTATTATATGCACTTGTAAGATGCAGAGCAAAAGCCAGTGAATGAAACAAGAGCCTGTTCATGGCATGATGAAAACATTTTCACAGGGCATAATATGAGAGCTTAAGAGGAATTGTGCTGAAAGTGGAATGGCACAGAGCTTCAAGGATGAATACTCTAAAAGACAGAGTAAGGACTTTTGAAGAGTATGAGAAGTAGAAGGGGGTTGGTGTTGAAAACCAACTTCAGTGAAGGGACATTAAATAAATGGGCATTGCTTAAGGTCCCTGTCCCAAATTCCAGACTTTTCTGTATTTTCAATATACCGCTCAGGTACAAGAAGTAGTCATTGCCAGGTCATTCTGTGGGCTAGCATCATGACTGACCCTAATAACCTTTCATGATTCCTGGCCTTTTCTGTTGCTTGGAAGGGACACCTAATGCTGCATATCCTGATTTTTAGTTTTTTCAGTACAAGTCCTCTGAGGAAAGGCTCTCCTTTCACTGCACTGTCTTCTCCATTGAACTTCAATGTAAATGACTTCACATTGCGATATGCAGCATAGAAGCACAACACTGGAAAACATGAGTTCACCTCAATAACAAACATTTAGTGCAAACCCTCCTGTTCAAAAGCAAAAGTGAATGCCCAAAGGAATGGGCAAAACCTGAATATCAAAAGAGAACACGTTGAAGAACATTCAGAAGTGTGATAGTCTTTAGTGAGCAGGAAGAGTGTAATCTCAAGCATTTTCAAATGGGAGTATCTTTATTATTTCCTGGACTTGCTATATCCACTGCCACCACACCAGGTGCCTAGTGTCTCTGCTTTCCGGCTTTCAGTGTGGCTTCTTTCCTATAGGCCTTCTTGTGTCATTCTTCAGTCTGCAAAGTATGAGCCACTAATTTTCAGAATCATGGTGCACATGAAAATACCATAACCTTCAGCCAATTCTGCTCTGCAACTGTGCAGAACCTTCATCCAAAATAACATTAGTCTAGAAAATGGTCTCACTCCTCTTGACAATGTACCTCCAATGACACTGGGAGACTAGGTTGCACATTTGCCCAGCTCCTCCTGAATGCTATCAGCAGGAGCTAACACATGTGCATCCCCAAATCATACAATTGTACTTCAAGTCATTTGCAACACAATGCCCAGGAAAATTAAGTGAGAAAAACCACGGCCAAGGAAGGCTCTCTTTGGTTCACACCTCTTGCTTTTCCAATGACATTGAATTTGACATAAAAAGTGCAGATCAGTGCAAGTCACTTTCAGTTGCACAGCATGTGGAGTGTGCCCTAAAATCCTGATCATTTCAAAAGTCAAGAGCAGTTGTCATTTTGAAATTCCCGCCATTTGCAACCTGATGAGCATCGTCTTCTTGAAGAAGTAGCTATTGATATAACCCCATGAGCATGGTCATGAAAAGGAGATAAGATATGAGTTGTTATGAGTTGAATGATGTCAAGGAATATCTACTGCTAGGAAAACAGGTGAGTGAGAAAGAACTCTATTTTGAACGCAGCTCCATGCTGAAAATCTGATTGGAAAAGGCTTGCGTATCCAACTGGTTGTTTTTCAACTGGGACAATTGAGTTGATGAAAAGAGAAGAAAAGATGAGAGGAGGGAGGTTCGGCCTATTCAAATGTCTTTCCTCCTGACAGTTCGGGGAGTGATTCCAATGGTGGTCCTACCATATGCAAGGTCAGCACTCTCCCAGAGAAGCCAACTCTTCAGTTCACAGTAACCACTTTTTGGTACCATCTAAATCCTCTAGTGGTCTGACTCTGCAAATTCTCTGCAGAAAACCCAGTACTAAACAAAGCCATCAAAATCCTTTGAAAATCTTCATCTTCCTTTCTGCAGCAATCCTGCAAGGAACCTTTCCTGTACATCAAGACACAAAATCATGGTGCATCCTGAGTGAAAATGTTGTTCTCTTTTTAATTGTGGTGTTAATGGTTTATAGCTGGGCACTAGGCAGAGAATGATATCAGTGAGCAAGGAGGCCGGGTGGAGGTAGGCAGAAGGAGTGGCAGGCACATGGGAGAATCAGAACATGCTCAGGTTGTCAGAATGAAGAGAGATATCGGGTATCATTCACACTGGATCCCTCACCATTTGAATCACAAACAGCTGAATGCTTTCTCACCCCTCGTTTTCCTTCTGCCATTTTCCTTAGACAATTTCTAACCACAAGATATCTAGGCAAAAGACAAAATCCAGTGGAGGTGCTGGATTTTGCCTACAATGTAATTTATGGAAGAGGGAGATAATGATATATTGCCTGGGCAAACACATTTGCCCCAAATGAGGGAATTCCTCAGGAACACAACCAGAGCCTGTCAGTAAAACTAAAGAGGAAAAGGGAAGTGATGATGGGTCACGGGGTCTGGGCTCCCAGTTTCAATATTTGGAGATAGGAAGAAAAAACAATTTCCTCATGCAATCTCCACCTGCCGCTCCTTGGGTTTGTAGCTCGCTCTTTCAAGATACAGTGGAGTGAGATAAGTGGCTGAAAGTCATACCCTGGATCTCACAATCCTTCAACTTCATTCTGTTCCCCTCTGCAAAAGACCTGCATTTTGGTTTCTAGTGATCCCCTTCCCTGAGAAAAAAAGATGGTAGAGCGACTTTCTTCTCAGTGAAAGGGGCTGGCTTCGGCATGGCAGGTGCAAAGGACACAGAGGTTCTAGGCTCCCTAGGAACATGCACATTATCTCTTTACCCAGAGGCTTTCTCAAGGCATTGGGCCCCCTGGATCTTAATGAGTGACTTCTGTGACCTCCTGCCTGCCCCTCAGACAGTGTCTGAGGTCACAGAGGGTTGGCATGAGAGCTCAGTGGTGTCATGGTTCCAATGGCAACCAGAGATGCTTGTGAACCCGGAGGCTACAGACCAAGATTGAAAAAAAGCACCAGCTGCACCATGATGGTAAGAGGATAGAAGAAGTGAGCCAGGGGCAGGGGCCTGATCTTTCTAGAAATGGTATTCAAACCTGATGACCCAGTTGAAGTGGAGCTATGTGTTTTGTGGTGCAAAGAAGAGAGGACCAGGAATGGCTCAAGTTCCAGCAGGACAGGGAAACCCAGTGAAACCAAACAGATCCCACTACACTGCAGGCCTGCTAGGTGGCGGTGTTTTGGTTTGGCCACAACGGGCATTAAGATAGTAAAGTCACCTAGCTCCTGCTGTGGGCAGGGAGCCCCCATGATGTCTGGGGTACCAGGAAGTGATGGAGGGCCACAGCAGGTCGCGTGTTAAGTCAGCTTAGCACGGGCACCATTGGCATCACCCTCAGAAAAAACTCCTCCAGGTCTGGATGCACCTGGGACTTGGCCGAGTCAGGCAACTCACCTAGGTTCCTAGCAGCCACACAGCATGATGGATGCTGACAGTGCAGGCCAGGGGAGCGTGCAGCATTGCTCCCTGACTTAGGTGCACCTTGAAATGGGAAACATCACAGCCTGGCTTGTCGGTTGCCCCTAATTTCTGAGATCACCCTAAAAGGAGACAGCTGGAATCTGGGGAGTTTGTCTTCCAAGTGCAGGTGTTTGGCAGCTCTGATGGCTCATGAGGACATCAGGAGTCCTTCAGTCATCATGGTGGAAGGATCAGAGGGGGGAGCTGCTAGGCAAGGAGAGATGTTCTCTGCTCACTCCACCTGCCAAGTCCAACCACCTTGACTTCTGCTTTACAACTGGGCTGCACTCAGAATTTGTGCCACCATGATTTTTTCAAATGACATGCAACAACCTTGAGAGGCAAAAATATCCAGCCCATCACTGTCCCCCCAAGAGTTTATTCCCTTGACAAGATTGCTGACTCTGTGGCACAAGGCCCACTGAGAAATGGTCAACCGTTCTATTATCTGCCCTTGTAAGATGCAGAGCACAAGCCAGTGGATGAAACAAGAGCCTGTTCATGGCATGATGAACACATTTTCACAGGGCAGAACACGAGAGGTGAAGAGCCATCGTGTTGAAAGAGGAATGGCACAGAGCTTCAAGAATGAGTACTCTAAAAGGCAGAGTAAGGACTTTTGAGGAGCATGAGAAGTTGAAGGGTGTTGGTTTTAAAAACCAAATTCTGTGAAGGGACACTAAATAAATGGGCATTGCTTAATGTCTGTGTCCCAATTCCCGGACATTTCTGTAGTTTCAGTATACTATTCAGGTACAAGATTTAGTCAGTGCCAGGTCATTCTGTGGGCAAGCATCATGACTGACCCTAATACCCTTTGCCGATTCTGGCTTTTCCTGTTGCTTGGAAGGGACATCTGGTGCTGTATATGCTGACATTTAGTTTTTTCAGCACAAGAACTCTGAGGAAAGACTTTCCTTTCACTGCACGCTCTTCTCCATTGACCTTCAATATAAATGACTTCACATTGTGATACGCAGCTTAGAAGCACGACTCTGGAAATCATGAGTTCACCTCAATATCAGACATTTAGCGCAAACCCTCCTGTTCAAAAGCAAAGTGAAAACCCCCAGGAATGGGCAACTCTGAATATCAAAAGAGAGCATGTTGAAGAACCTGCAGAATTTTGATAGTCATTAGTGAGCAGGAAGAGTGTATTCTCAAGCATTTTCAAATGGAGCATCCTTATTATCTCCTGGACTGTCTATATCCACTGCCACCAGGGCAGGTAGCTAGTGTCTCTGCTTTCCGTCTTACAGTGTGACTTCTTTCCTACAGGCCTTCTTGTATCATTCTTGAGTCTGCAAACACAAGCCACTCATTATCAGAATCATGGTGCATATGAGAACACCATAACCTTCAGGCAATTCTGCACTGCATCTGTTCAGTTCCTCCATCCAAAGTAACAATAGTTTATAAAATGGCCTCACTCCTCTTGACAATGTAACTCCAATGATAATGGGAAACTAGGTAGCACATTCCCCCAGCTCCTCCTGAATGCTGTCAGCATGAGGTAACACGTTTGCTTCCCCAAATCATACAGTTGGACTTCAAGTCATTTGCAACCCAATATCGAGGAGAACTGAGTGAGATAAGCCAGTGCCAAGGACGCTGTCTTTGGTCCACACATCTTGCTTTTCTGGATGACATTGAGGTTGACATGAAAAGTGCAGAGCAATGCAAGTCCACTTCAGTTGCACAGCATGTGGAGTGTACCCTAGACTCCTGGTCTTTGCCAAAGTTGAGTGCAGTTGTCATTTTGAAGTCCTGCCATTTGCAACCTGGTTAGCAACGTCTTCTTAAAGAATTTGCTGATTATATAACCCCATGAGTATGGTTGTGAGAAGGAGCTAAGCTCTGAGTTGTTATGAGTTGACTGATGTCAAGGAACATCTCCTGCTAGGAGATGCAGGTGAGTGGAAAAGCACTGTAAGTTTGAGCTGAGCTCCATGCTGAAAATCTGATTGGAAAAGGCTTGCATGTCCAACGGGTTGTTTTTCAACTGCACCGATTGAGTTGATGAAAGAGAAGAAAAGATGAGAGGATGTGTGTTTTTCCTATTCAAAAGTCTTTCCTCTTCACGGTCCGGGAGGGACTTGAACCATGGTCCTTGCCTATGGTAGGAGTGCGCTCTCTGAGAGGAGCCATCTCTAGAGCTTCACATGAACCGCTTTTTGGTACACTCTAGATCCTCTAGTGGTCTGATTCTGCAAATACTCTTGGGACATCCCAGCCCCAAACAAAGCCACCAAATTCCTTCAAAAATCTTCATCTTCCTTTCCACAGCAATCCTGCAAGGAACCTTTCCTGTACATCAAGACACATAATCAATTGGTACATCCTGAGGGAAAATATTGATCCAGAACTTTGTATTGGTGGAGGAAAAGGTTTGTACATGAGCACTAGGAAGAGAATGATATCAGTGAGTATAGAGGCCTGGTGGGGGGAGGCAGAAGGAGTGGCAGGCACATGTGAGAATCAGAAAATGCTCAGGTTGTCAGTATGAAGGTAGACATCAGGGATCATTCACACCTGGATTCCTAGCCATTCAAATCACAAAACGCTGACTCTTTCTTCATTACTATTTTCCTTCTGCAATTTTCCTTGGAGAATTTCTAACCAGGAGATATCTGGACAAAAGGCACAACCCAGTGGAGGTGCTGGATTTTGCCTACTATCTTATTTATGGATGAGGAAGAAAAAGATATTTCTCCTGGGCAAACACTTTTCCCCCAATGAAGGGAATTCCTCAGGAACACAGCCAGGCCTGTTAATAAAACTAAAGAGGAAAAGGGAAGTGGTGATGGATCACGGGGCCTGGGGTCCCAGTTTTCATCATTGCTAGCAGGAAGAAAACAAATTCCTCATGCAATCTCCACCTGCCACTCCTTGGGTTTGCAGCTCTCTCTATCAATATAAACTGGAGTGAGATAAGTGGCTGAAAGTCATATCCTGGATCTCGCATTCCTTAAACTTCATTCTCTTCCCCTTTGAAAATGACCTACATTTCGAATTCTAGTGTTCCCGTTCACTGAGAAAAAAAGATGGGAGAGCGACTCTCTTCTCAGTGGAAGGGGCTGACTTTGGGCATGGCAGGTGTGAACAGCACAGAGGTTTCAGGCTCCCTAGGATCATGCTCATTTTCTCTTTCCCCAGAGGCTTTCTCCTGGCATTGGAACCCCTGGATGTTAACCAGTGGCTTCTGTGACCTCAAGCTTGCCTCTTAGACAGTGCTTGAGGTCCCAGAGGGGCAGCATGAGAGATCGGTGTTGACATGGTTCCCATGGCAACCAGAGACACTTGTGATCATGGCGGTCCTACCAAGATTGAAAAAAGTGCCAGCTGCACGGTGATGGTAAGAGGATAGAGGAAGGGAGCTAGAACCAGGGGACTGATCTTTCAATAAATGGTATCCTAAATTGATGACCCAGTTGAAGAGGAGCTATGGATATTTTTTTTGCTAAGGTGAGTGGGAAATGCATATCTCTGGTTCCAGCAAGACAGGGTACCCCGCTGAAACCTGACAGCTCCCACTACACTGCAGGCCTGCTATGTGGCACTGTTCTGGTTAGGTCACACTGGACATCATGAAAGTGAACTCACCAAGCTCCTGTTGTGGGCAGGGAGCCTCCACAATACTTGGGGGCCAGTCAGTGATGGAGTGTCGGAGGAGGTCACATGTACACTCATCTTCACAGGGGCCCCATCGGTATCGACCTCTGAAAAATACTCCAGGTCTGGGAACACCAGAGATTTGGATGAGTCAGGCAACCCACCTACGGTCCAAGCAGCCACACGGCATGATGGCTGCTGACAACTCAGGCCAGGGGAGCCTGCACCACTGCTCCCTGACTTAGGCGTTCCTTGAATTGGGAAACATCACAGCCTGTCTTGTCGCTTGCCCCTAATTTCCCTGATCACCCTAAAAGGAGACAACTGAAACCTGTGGAGTTGGTCTTCAAAGTGCAGGTGTTTGGCAGCTCTGATGGCTCATGAGGATATCAGGAAGTCCTTCAGTCATCATGTTGGAAGGAGCAGATGGGGGAGCTGCTAGGCAGGGAGAGATGTTCTCTGCTCACTCCACCTGCCAGGAATAACAACCTTGGCTTCTGCTTAAAACTGGGATGCATTCAGAATTTGTGCCACCATGATTTTTTCAAATGTCTTGC
Organism: Sciurus carolinensis; assembly: GCF_902686445.1. Classification (NCBI taxonomy): domain Eukaryota; kingdom Metazoa; phylum Chordata; class Mammalia; order Rodentia; family Sciuridae; genus Sciurus; species Sciurus carolinensis. Next base: position 1,361,848 of record NW_025920138.1, on the reverse strand, counting down.
AACTAACCTTGAGAGGCAGAAATATCCAGTCCATCACTGTTACCCCGAGAGTTGATTCCCTTGACAAGACTGCTGCCTCTGCGGCACAAGGCCCACTAAGAAATGGTCAGCAGTTCGATTATATGCCCTTGTAAGATGCAGAGCACAAGCCAGTGGATGAAACAAGAGACTGCTCATGGCATGATGAACACATTTATACAGGGCAGAACATGAGAGGTGAAGAGGCATTGTGCTGAAAGAGGAATTTCACAGAGCTTCAAGGATGAATACTCTAAAAGGCAGAGTAAGGACTTTTGAGGAGCATGAGAAGTTGAAGGGTGTTGGTTTTGAAAATGAACTTCCATGAAGGGACACTAAATAAATGGGCATTGCTTAATGTCTGTGTCCCAATTCCTGGACATTTCTGTAGTTTCAATATCCCGTTCAGGTACAAGAGGTAGTCATTGCCAGGTCATTCTGTGGGCAAGCATCATTACTGACCCTAATACCCTTTGCTGATTCCTGGCTTTTCCTGTTGCTTGGAAGGGACAATTAATGCTGTATATGCTGACTTTTAGTTTTCTCAGTACAAGACCTCTGAGGAAAGTGTCTAATTTCATGGCACTCTCTTCTCCATTGACCTACAATGTAAATGACTTCACATTGCCCTATGCTGCAGAGAAGTACAGCTCTGGAAATCATGACTTCAGGTCAATGACAGACATTTAGTGCAAACCCTCCTGTTCAAAAGCAAAGTGAATACACATTGGAATGGGCAAAACCTGAATATCAAAAGGAACACATTGCAGAACATGTAGAATTGTGATAGTCCTTAGTGAGTAGGAAGAGTGTATTCTCAAGCATTTTCAAATGGGAGCATCCTTATTATTTCCTGGACTGGCTATATCCACTGCACCACGCCAGGTGCCTAGTGTCTCTGCTTTTTGTCTTACAGTGTGTCTTTTTTCCTATAGGCTATCTTGTGTCATTCTTGAGCCTGCAAACACGAGGCACTTATTTTCAGAATCATGGTGAACTTGAGAACACCATAGGGTTCAGCCAATTCTGCACTGCATCTGTTCAGATCCTCCCTCCAAACTAACAATCGTCTAGAAAATGGCCTTGCTCCTCTTGACAATGGAACTCCAATGGTAATGGGAAGTTACATTGCACATTCCCCCAGATCCTCCTGAATGCTCTCAGCAGGAGCTATCATGTATGCATCCCCAAATCATACAATTGAACTTCAAGTCATTTGCAACCCAATGCCGAGGAGAACTGAGTGAGAAAAGCCAGGGCCAAGGGAGGCTGTCTTTGGTCCACACCTCTTGCTTTTCCGGATGAAATTAAGGTTGACATGAAAAGCACAGAGCAATGAAAGTCCCCTTCAGGTGCACAGCATTTGGAATGTGTCCTGGACTCCTGGTCTTTGCCAAAGTGGAGTGCAGTTTTCATTTTGAAGCTCCTGCCATTATCAACCTGGTGAGCATCGTCTTTTTGAAGAACTTGCTCATTATATAACCCCATGAGAATGGTCGTGAGATGGAGCTAAGTTCTGAGTTGTTATGAGTTGACAGATGTCAAAGAACACCTCCTGCTGGGAAACACATGTGAGCAGGAAAACACTGTAGGTTTGAGCGCAGGTCAATGCTGAAAGTCTGATTGGAAGAGGTTTGCGTGTCCAACTGTTTGTTCTTCAACTGGGATGATTGAGTTGATGAAAAGAGAAGAAAAGATGAGTGCAGGGAGGTTTGGCCTATTCTAAAGTCTTTCCACCTGAGGGTCCAGGGAGGGATTCGAACCGTGGTCCTCACATATGCTGGGTGAGCACTCTCCAAGAGGAGCCATCTCTACAGCTACACAGAAACTGCTTTTGGTACCCTCTAGATCCTCTAGTGGTCTAACACTGCAAATTCTTTGCAGACAACCCAGCACCAAACAAAGTCACCAAATTCCTTGGAAGATCTTCATCTTCCTTTCCAAAGCAATCCTGCAAGGAACATTTCCTGTACATCAAGACACACAAACAATTGGTGCACCCTGAGTGGAAATGTTGATCCTTTTATATTGGTGGAGGAAAAGGTTTGTAGCTGAGCACTAGGCGGAGAATGATATCAGTGAGTGTGGTGTCCTGGTGGGAGGAGGCAGAAAGAGTGGCAGGCACATGGGAGAATCAGAACATGCTCAGGTTTTCAGTATGAAGGGACACTTAGGGGATCATTCACACCTGGATCGCTAGCTATTCAATCACAAACTGCTGACTCCTTCCTCACTCCTCTTTTTCCTTCTGCCATTTTCTTTGGACAATTTCTAACCAGGAGATATCTGGGCAATTGCACATCCCAGTGGAGGTGCTGGATTTTGCCTACCATCTTATATATGGATGAGTGAGATAAAAATATTTTGCATGGTCAAACACTTTTCCCCCAAACGAGGGAATTCCTCAGGAACACAGCCAGAGCCTGTCAGTAAAACTAAAGAGGAAAAGGGAAGTGATGATGGGTCATGGGGTCTGGGCTCCCAGTTTTGATATTTTCAGGCAGGAAGAAAACACAAATTCCTCATGCAATCTCCACCTGCCGCTCCTTGGGTTTGTAGCTGGCTCTTTCAAGATACAGTGAAGTGAGATAAGTGCCTGAAAGTCATACCCTGGATCTCACAATCCTTCAACTTCATTCTGTTCCCCTCTGGAAATGACCTGAGTTCCCCTTCAGTGTTCCCCTTCCCTGAGAAAAAACGATGGGAGAGAAACTCTCTTCTCAGTGGAAAGGGCTGGCTTCCAGCATTGCAGGTGTGAAAGGCGCAGATGTTCTAGGCTCCCTAGGATCACACACATTGTCTCTTTCCCCAGAGGTTTTCTCCTGGAATTGGGCCTCCTGGATGTAATGAGTGGTTTCTGTGACCTCCTACCTACCCCTCAGACAGTGCCTGATATCACAGAGGGGTGGTATGAGAGCTCAGTGATGTCATGGTTCCCATGGCATCCAGAGTCCCTTGTGAACACAGATGCTTCAGACCAAGATTGAAAAAAAGCACCAGCTGCACGGTGATGGTAAGAGGATAGAGGAAGAGAGTCAGGACAAGGGGCCCGATTTTCCTAGAAATGGAATCCTAACCTGATGACCCAGTTGAAGTGGAGCTATGTGTTTGTGGTGCAAAGAAGAGAGGACCTCTCCAGCAGGACAGGGTACCCCAGTGAAACCAAACAGCTCGCAATATGCTGCAGGCCTGCTTGGTGGCCGTGTTTTGGTTTGGCTTCACAGGGCATTAGGACAGAAGTCACCTAGCTCCAGCTGTGGGCAGGGAGCCCACTTGATGTCTGGGGGACTAGGCATTGATGGAAGGCTGCAACAGTTCGCGTGTCAAGTTAGCTTAGCACGGGACCGTTCGGCATCACCCTCAGAAAAATCTCCTCCAAGTCTGGACACACCCGGGATTTGGCCAATTCAGGCAACTCACCTAGGTTCCTAGCAGCCACACGGCATGATGGATGCTGACAGTGCAGGCCAGGGGAGCATGCACCACTGCTCCCTGACTTAGGTGTTTCTAGAATTGGGAAACATCACAGCCTGTCTTGTCGGTTGCCCCTAATTTCTGATGTCACCCTAAAATGAGACAGCTGGAACCTGGGGAGTTGGTATTCCAAGTGCAGGTGTTTGGCAGCTCTGATGGCTCATGAGGATATCAGGGAGTCCTTCAGTCATCATGTTGGAAGAAGCAGAGTGGAGAGCTGCCAAACAAGGACTGATGTTCTCTTCTCACTATACATGCCAGGGACAACCACCTTGGCTTCTGCTTTACAACTGGACTGCACTCAGAATTTGTGCCACCATGGTTTTTTCAAATGTCTTGCAGCTAACCTTGAGAGGCAGAAATATCCAGCCCATCATTCTTCCCCCAAGAGTTCATTCCCTTTGCAAGACTGCTGCCTCTGCAGCACAAGGCCCACTGAGAAATGGTCACCAGTTCTATTATCTGCCCTGATAAGATGCAGAGTACAGGCCAGTGGATAAAACAAGAGCCTGCTCATGGCAAGATGATTACATTTCCACGGGGCAGAACACAAGAGGTGAAGAGGCATCGTGCTGAAAGATGAATGGCACAGAGCTTCAAGGATGAATACTCTAAAAGGCAGAGTAAGGACTTTTGAGGAGCATGAGAAGTAGAAGGTTGTTGGTTTTAAAAACCAACTTCCATGAAGGAACAATAAACAAATGGGCATTGCTTAATGTCTGTGTCCCAATTCCCAGACATTTCTGTAGTTTCAATATACTGTTCAGGTACAAGAGATAGTCAGTACCAGGTCATTCTGTGGGCAAGCATCATGATTGACCCTTATACCCATTGCCGATTCCTGGCTTTTCCTGTTGCTTAGAAGGGATACCTGATGCTGTGTATGCTGATTTTTAGTTTTTTCAGTACAAGGCCTCTGAAAAAAGGCTCTACTTTCACTGCACTCTCTTCTCTGTTGACCTTTAATGTAAATGATTTCACATTGCCATATGCTGCAGTGAAGCACAGCTCTGGAAATCATAACTTCACATCAATAACAGACATTTAGTGCAAACACTCCTGTTCAAAAGCAAAGTGAATACTCAATGGAATGGGCAAAACCTGAATATCAAAAAGAACACATTGAAGAACATGCAGAATAGTAATAGTCCTTAATGAGCATGAAGAATGTATTCTCAAGCATTTTCAAATGGGAGCATCCTTATTATTTCCTGGACTGGCTATATCCACTGCCACCATGCCAGGGGCCTAGTGTCTCTGCTTTCTGTCTTACAGTGTGACTTCTTCCCTACAGGTCTTTCGTGAGCCTGCAAACACGAGCCACTTATTTTCAGAATCATGGTGAACTTGAGAACACCGTAAGCTTCAGCCAATTCTGCACTGCATCTGTTCAGATCCTCCATTCAAACTAAAAATAGTCTAGAAAATGGCCTTCCTCCTCTTGACAATGGAACTCCATTGATAATGGGAAACTAGGTTGCACATTCCCCCAACTCCTCCTGAATGCTATCAGCAGGAGCTAACATGTATGCATGCCCAAATCATACAATTGGACTTCAAGTCGCTTGCAACACAATGCCAAGGAAAACTGAGTGAGAAAAGCCAGGGCCAAGGGAGGCTGTCTTTGGTCCACACCTCTTGCTTTTCCAGATGACAGTGAGGAGGACATGAAAAGCACAGAGCAATACAAGTCCCCTTCAGGTGCACAGCATTTCGAGTGTTCCCTGGACTCCTGGTCTTTGCCAAATCCAGTGCAGTTTTCATTTTGAAGTTCCTGCCATTATCAAACTGGTGAGCATCGTCTTCTTGAAGAACTTGCTGATGATATAACCCCATGAGCATGGTCTTGAGATGGAGCTAAGTTCTGAGTTGTTATCAGTTGACTGATGTCAAGGAACACCTCCTGCTGGGAAACACATGTGAACGGGAAAGCACCATAAGTTTGAGTGCAGGTCCATGCTGAAAGCCTGATTGGAAAAGGCTTGCGTGTCCAACTGGTTGTTTTTCAACTGGGATGATTCAGTTGATGAAAAGAGAAGAAAAGATGAGAGGAGGGAGGTTTAGCCTATTCTAAAGTCTTTCCCCTAAGGGTCTGGGAAGGACTCGAACCGTGGTCCTCACATATGCTGTATGAGTACTCTCCAAGAGGAGCCATTTACACAGCTATGCAGCAACGGCTTTATGTTACCCTCTCAATCCTCTGTAGTGGTCTGACTCTGCAAATTCTCTGCAAACAACCCAGCTCCAAAGAAAGCCACCAAATTCCTTGGATGATCTTCATCTTTCTTTCCACAGCAATCCTGCAAGGAACATTTCCTGTACATCAAGACACACAATCAATTTGTGCACCCTGAGGGGAAATGTTGATCCTTTTCTATTAGTGGAGGAAAAGATTTGTAGCTGAGCACTAGGCATACAATGATATCAGTGAGTGTGAAATTGTGGTGGGGGGAAGCAGAAGGAGTGGCAGGCACATGGGAGAATCAGAACATGCTCAGGTTTTCAGTATGAAGGGACACATAGGGGATCATTCACACCTGGAACCCTAATCATTCGAATCACAAGCCACTGATTCCTTCCTGAATCCTCTTTTTACTTCTGCCATTTTCCTTGAACAATTTCTAAGCAGGAGATATCTGAACAAAGGCACAACTCAGTGGACATGCTGGATTTTGCCTACCATCTTATATATGGATGAGGGAGATAAAGGTATTTTGTCTGGGCAAACACTTTTCCCCCAAACACGGGAATTCCTGAGGAACACAGACCGAGCCTGTAAGTAAAACCAAAGAGGAAAAGGAAAGTGATGATGGATCACGGGGTCTGGGCTCCCAGTATCAATATTTGCAGGTAGGAAGAAAACACAAATTCCTCATGCAATCTCCACCTGCCGCTCCTTGGGTTTGTAGCTTGCTCTATCAAGATACAGTGGAGTGAGATAAGTGGCTGAAAGTCATATCCTCTGTCTCACAATCCTTCAACTTCATTCTGTTCCCCTCTGGAAATGACCTGCATTTTGGCTTACAGTGTTCCCCTTCCCTGAGAAAAAAAGATGGTAGAGCGACTCTCTTCTCAGTGAAAGGGGCTGGGTTCGGGCATGGCAGGTGTGAAAGGCACAGATGTTCTAGGCTCCCTAGGATCAAACACATTATCTCTTTCCCCAGAGTGTTTCTCCAGGCTTTGGGCCTCCTGGATGTTAATGAGTTGCTTCTGTGACCTCCTGCCTGTCCCTCACACAGTGCCTGAGGTCACAGAGGTGTGGCAGGAGAGTTCAGTGTCTCATGGTTCCCATGGCAACCAGAGATGCTTGTGAATACAGATGCTTCAGACCAAGATTGAAAAAAAGCCCCAACTGCACGGTTATGGTAAGAGGATAAAGGAAGACAGCCAGGTCCCGCAGCCTGATCTTTCTAGAAACGGTATCCTAACCTGATGACGCAGTTGAAGTGGAGCTTTGAGTTTTGTGGTGCGAAGGTGAGAGGGTCGGTAATGTTTCCGGTTTCAGCAAGACAGGGTACCCCAGTGAAAGCAAACAGCTCGCACTACACTGCAGGCCTGTAAGGTGGCCGTGTTTTGGTTTGGCTGCACAGGGCATTAGGACAGAAGAAGTCACCTAGCTCCTATTGTGAGCAGGGGGTCCCCAAGCTGTCTGGGGGACCAGGTAGTGATGGAGGCGACAGCAAGTCCACTTAGCATGGGCCCCATCGACTTCACCCTCAGAAAAAACTCCTCCAGGTCTGGACGCACCCGGGATTTGGCCGAGTCAGGCAACTCACCTAGGGTCCTAGCAGCCACATGGCATGATGGCTGCTGACAGCTCAGGCCAGGGGAGCATGCAGCATTGTTCGCTGACTTAGGAGCTCCTTGAACTGGGAAATATGTCAGCCTGTCTTGTCGGTTGCCCCTAATTTCTGAGATCACCCTACAAGTTGACAGCTGGATCCTGGGGGGTTGATCTTCCAAGTGCAGGTGTTTGGCAGCTCTGATGGCTCATGAGGATATTAGGGATCCCTTCAGTTATCATGTTGGAAGAAGCAGAGGGGGGAGCTGCCAGGCAAGGAGAGATTTTTCTGCTAACTCCACCTGTCAGGGTCAAACACCTTAGCTTGACAAATGGGCTGCACACAGAATTTGTGCCACATTGATTTTTTAAAATGTCTTGCAACTAACCTTGAGAGGCAGAAATATCTAGCCCATCACTGTTCCCCCAAGAGTTCATTCCCTTGACAAGACTGCTGCCTCTGTGGCACAAGGCCCACTGAGAAATGGTCAACAGTTCTATTATCTGTCCTTGTAAGATGCAGAGCACAAGCCAGTGGATGAAACAAGAGACTGCTCATGGCATGATGAACACATTTTCACAGGGCAGAACATGAGAGGTGAAGAGTCATTGTGCTGAAAGAGGAATTTCACAGAGTTTCAAGGATGAATACTCTAAAAGGCAGAGTAAGGACTTTTGAGGAGCATGAGAAGTAGATGGGTGTTGGTTTTGAAAACCAACTTCCATGAAGAGACACTAAATAAATGGGCTTTACTTAATGTCTGTGTCCCAATTCCCGGACATTTCTGTAGTTTCAATATCCCGTTCAGGTACAAGAGGTAGTCATTGCCAGGTCATTCTGTGGGCAAGCATCATGACTGACCCTAATACCCTTTGCTGATTCCTGGCTTTTCCTGTTGCTTGGAAGGGACAATTAATGCTGTATATGCTGACTTTTAGTTTTCTCAGTACAAGACCTCTGAGGAAAGTGTCTAATTTCATGGCACTCTCTTCTCCATTGACCTACAATGTAAATGACTTCACATTGCCCTATGCTGCAGAGAAGTACAGCTCTGGAAATCATGACTTCAGGTCAATGACAGACATTTAGTGCAAACCCTCCTGTTCAAAAGCAAAGTGAATACACATTGGAATGGGCAAAACCTGAATATCAAAAGGAACACATTGCAGAACATGTAGAATTGTGATAGTCCTTAGTGAGTAGGAAGAGTGTATTCTCAAGCATTTTCAAATGGGAGCATCCTTATTATTTCCTGGACTGGCTATATCCACTGCACCACGCCAGGTGCCTAGTGTCTCTGCTTTTTGTCTTACAGTGTGTCTTTTTTCCTATAGGCTATCTTGTGTCATTCTTGAGCCTGCAAACACGAGGCACTTATTTTCAGAATCATGGTGAACTTGAGAACACCATAGGGTTCAGCCAATTCTGCACTGCATCTGTTCAGATCCTCCCTCCAAACTAACAATCATCTAGGATATGGCCTTCCTCCTCTTGACAATGGAACTCCAATGATACTGGGAAACTAGGTTGCACATTCCCGCAGCTCCTCCTGAATGTTATCAGTAGGAGCTAACATGTATGCATGCCCAAATCATACAATTAGACTTCAAGTCATTTGCAACACAATGCCGAGGAAAACTGAGTGAGAAAAGCCAGGGCCAAGGGAGGCTGTCTTTGGTCCACACCTCTTGCTTTTCCGGATGACAGTGAGGTTGACATGAAAAGCACAGAGCAATGCAAGTCCCCTTCAGGTGCACAGCATTTCGAGTGTTCCCTGGACTCCTGGTCTTTGCCAAATCCAGTGCAGTTTTCATTTTGAAGTTCCTGCCATTATCAACCTGGTGAGCATCGTCTTCTTGAAGAACTTGCTGATGATATAAGCCCATGAGCATGGTCTTGAGATGGAGCTAAGTTCTGAGTTATTATCAGTTGACTGATGTCAAGGAACACCTCCTGCTGGGAAACGCATGTGAACGGGAAAGCACCGTAAGTTTGAGTGCAGGTCCATGCTGAAAGCCTGATTAGAAAAGGCTTGCATGTCCAACTGGTTGTTTTTCAACTGGGATGATTCAGTTGATGAAAAGAGAAGAAAAGATGAGAGGAGGGAGGTTTAGCCTATTCTAAAGTCTTTCCACCTGCCGATCCGGGGAGGGACTCAAAGTGTGGTCCTCACATATGCTGGGTGAGCACTCTTCAAGACGAGCATCTCTACAGCTACGCAGGAACCACTTTGGTACCCTCTCAATCCTCTGTAGTGGTCTGATTCTGAAAATTCTCTGCAGACAACCCAGCACCAAACAAAGCCATCAAATTTTTTGGAAGATCTTCATCTTCCTTTCCACAGCAATCCTGCAAGGAACATTTCCTGCACATCAAGACACACAATCAATTGGTGCTCACTTAGGGGAATTGTTGATGCCTTTCTATTGATGGAGGAAAAGTTTTGGAGCTGAGCATTAGGCAGAGAATTATATCAGTGAGTGTGGGTTCCTGGTGGGGAGATGTAGAACGAGTGGCAGGCACATGTGAGAATCAGAACATCCTCAGGTTGTCTGAGGGATCATTCACACCTGGATCCATAGCCATTTGAATCCCAAACCACTGACTCCTTCCTCACTCTTTTTCCTTCTGCCATTTTCCTTGGACAATTTCTAACAAGGAGATACCTGGACAAAGGCACAACCCAGTGGATGTGCTGGATTTTGCCTACTATCTTATTTATGGATGAGGGAGATAAAGATATTTTCCCTGGGAAAACACTTTTCCCCAAAATGAGGGAATTCCTCAGGAAAACAGACAGAGCCTGTCAGTAAATCTAAAGAGGAAAAGGGAAGTGATGATGGCCACGGGGTCTGGGCTCCCAGTTTTGATATTTGCAGGCAGGAAGAAAACACAAATTCCTCATGCAATCTCCACTTGCCACTCCTTGGGTTTTTAGTTCACTCTATCAAGATACAGTGGACTGAGATAAGTGGCTGAAAGTCATATCCTGGTTCTTGCAATCCTTCAACTTCATTGAGTTTCCCTCTTCATATGACCTCCATTTTGAGTTCCAGAGTTTCCCTTACCTGAGAAAAAAAAGATCGGAGAGCAACTCTCTTCTCAGAGGAAGGGACTGGCTTCAGACTTGGCAGATGTGATAGGTGCAGAGGTTCTATGCTTGCCACTTCCTGACTCTTTTCTGTGGCTCTCAAATGACAGCAAAATATACGTATGTTGATTCCTAATTTTTCTGTCACAAGAACCATGAGCATTGGCCTTCCCAACTTCACAGCACCTGCCCCCATGACCTACATTTTCAGCCACTTGACCCTGGGATATGCAACACTCCTCCCTGTACTGCTTCTCTTGAGGACGTCCATTAATATTAACAAGAGTCTACAAAAGGGCTCCATTCTTCTTGACACTGGAGCTCCACAGATATTGGATGAGTAGGTTGTAAATGCCCTGTGAACCTCCTGAATGCTATCAATACAGGCTGATATCATTTCAGCCCCCAATTCTTATTTTATTCACTAAGAAATCACAGGCAAGCATCTGCAAAGTAAAAGAGTGAGAGGAGCTCCAGGGACAAGCACGGCTGACTTTGTGTTCACCTATTTGTTTTACAGTAGACAATGTGGTACACGTGGAAAGTGCTCTGCTGTGGAAGGCCCTTCACTGGCAGAGAGGAAGGAAGTGGTCGAAGAATCCTGGGGAGACCCAGGTACATGTGTGGTTGTAATTTGAATTTCCTGAAATCTTGTGCACAATGTGCAGCTGAAGATGGTGCTGAAGAATATCCTCATAATCAAACACATGAGAGGGCAGTGATCTCTGTCCTAAGGAATTGAGATTGACGTCATGGAGCAAGTAATCTGAAGAAATGCAGATGACTCTTGAGCACTGCTCTCGTGGAGCACAGTAGCCTTCTGAAAGCTATTGGTGGACTTGGGTTGCATGGGACATTTGTGCTGTTAAAGAGTGTTGATTCCTTTTGTGAAGTGAGGGAAAAGAAAAGAAAAAAAAGAACATGGAAGGTTAGAAGGCAAGGAATTGTTTCCTTTTATATTTCTCCAATCCCACAGTGCTGGGGACTCGAACCCGGGTCTCAAGCATGCAAAGCAGGCACTCTTCCTGATGCGCTATATGGCCTGCACTGCAAAGGCTTCACTGAGGTACAACACTTGATTACCTACAGACTTAATTTGTGATATTGTATGAAGAGAAGCAAGCATAACCAAGCCAAACAATGTCTAAGGAATTCCTAATTCTCCAGTCCAAAGGAATCCAGCAAGGAACTTTTTGCATGTCAATTCCAATGCCTAGACCTGTGTCCTGCGGGAAAGTTTAAGGACAAAAAAGGAAGTAGCTGATTGATCCTTGAGCAGGAAAATATATCAGGGATCCAAGGAGGCCAGGAACAGGAGCAGAGGCAGAAATATGTGGGATTGCGAGGATGATCAATTGGTGAATATGAATGGAGATATTGGGGATCATTCACAGATGAATGCCAGGCATCACTTTAAAAATTAACTGACAATTTCCTAGAAAGTATTTTTTTTCTTAATTTTCCTTTAAAACTTTTCTTTGAAAAATTCTAAAGAGCAGAAAGTAGTGCATAATACACAAGCCATTTGTGGTTCTGGATCTTGCCCACCATCTCAGGATTTAGTGAGACAGCGGAAGTTGTGCCTCCTGCTCTAAGCCTGTTTCCCTCAGTAAAACTGCTTCAGCAATTTAGCGAGAAGCTGCAGGGAGATATAAACAGACAAACGCATGTGGTGATGGCTCATATGGTCTGGGATCCAAGAATCAAAAGGAGGTGGGAAAAATGAAACATTTCTCCTACAAAATCTATCTTCTCCTCCTTATGCTTTCAGTAATTTCTTTCAAGATTTATTACAGAAAGATAAGTGGTTAAAGTCATATCCTTGATCATTCATTTAATTGCAATCAATTTCAACCTGAAAAACATAAGAATTGTTCACCAGTATTCCTGTGACATGAGAGACATACATGGAAAAAGTCCTCTAAAGAAAGGGGAAGGAGCAGGCATTGGTAAACTAGGTTGTAAGGGTCACGTGGTTTCAAGGTTCAGGTAGAAGATGTCATTTGATTGCAATCCCCAGAGAGTGTATAAAGCCTTGGGCAACATGAACTTTCACGAGTGTCTCCGGTGACATTGCACCTGCACTCCAGATTCCAGCTGAGGTCATAGAAGAAAATACTGAGAACATGGAAGTGTCACTGTTCTCATAGCAACCAGACAGCTTTCAGCTGTTGTCAGCTTCAAACCCACATTGAAGAAAGGCGGTGGCTCAGGTGTGAGGGTAAGAGGAGAATGAAGGGAGTGGGTGCAAGAGTCTTGCGATTTTGAAGAAATGATTCTATCCTTGTTGTCCAGGCGAGGAGGAAACAGGATGTGAGTGATAAATGAACGCATATCCAAGCAGGACAAGGATCCCATTGAAGTCTGAGAGCTCGCACTTCCACTAGGTGGCGCTGTGCTCCATTGGCCACACCGTTTTTTCCTGGCAGGCAGCTCATCTGGCTCCTGTGCAGGTTATTAGCCCCCACCAATTCCAGTGCAACAAGCTGGGACCGAAGGGTGCTTGAGAGCACGTGGATCAACAATCTTAGCAGCTGCACAAGTCGTTTTACACTCCCAACCCACTCCCCCAGGGCAGGGACAATCTGGGATTTCTCCAGACTCAGGAAAATAACCTAGGGTCCTAGCAGCCTCACGGAGAGATGGGTGGTGAGTACTCAGTTCAATGGAGCATACAGTGTATCCCTGTAGTTTAGGAGATACTTGACATGGGACACAACATTTTCCATCTCTCCGGCATCTCCTACTATCCTACGAAGTATGCATAGGAGACAGATGGAAGTTGGGATGTCCATGTTCCATGTGAAGTGAGTGGCTCCACTCTTGGCTCATGAGGAGAGGAGGGAGTCTTTCACTCTGCCTGTTGGGTAGAGGACAGAACCAACCTGACATGAAAGGAGAGTTTTTCTGTGCTCACTCCATCTGCCAGTCCCCTTCTCCATTGCTGCTGCCTTAAAAGTGGGCTCCACACTGAAAGTTACTTGCTGGATTTGCCAGGGTCACATCAAATCAATAGAAGATGCAGAGATGACTTGCCTATCTGTATTCACAAAATGGTTGGTCTTCTTGAGAAACAAATACCTCTCTGTCCCAAGGGACTGTGGGTTATGACCAGGTTTCCTCTAACCAGAAAGAGGATGCAACAGACCACAAGCTGGGGGAAGAATTATCAGCCTGGTGATGGCATGATGGACACAGTTTCACAGGGCATAGCAGCAGGTTGGAACATAGACGGTGCTGAAAGTGGAAGGGGTCAAATCTTCCAAGCTGAATATTCAAAAGAGGAGAGTAAGCATATTTGGGGGGACAGAAAAGCTGAAGGGTTTTTATGATGGGACAGAACTACAGAGAAAACACCCGAAGGAACTCGCCATGGATCATGGTCAACCCTCAAACTCCACGACATATATTCTGGCTCATCATACTCTACAAATACAGGAAGTAGTTATTGCCCACCCATTGTCTACGCAAACATTAAAACCGACCTGCATTCCCCTTTTCAGAACAACAAAGCCCTTGCAAGTTCCTGACACTTTTCTATTGCTCCCAATGGACAGCCGAATATATGAATGTTGATTCCTATTGTTTCTGCAACAAGAACCATGAGCATTGGCCTTCCCAACTTCACAGCACATTCCCCCACGACCTGCAATTTCAGCCAGTTAACCCTGGGATATCCAAAACTCATCCCTGCACTGCTTCTCTTGAGGATGTCCATCAATATTAACAAGAATTTACCAAGTGGGCTCCATTCCTCTTGGCACTGGAGCTCCAATGATGTAGGTTGAGTAGGTTGTAAATGCCCTGTGAACCTCCTGAATGCTATCAATAGAGGCTAACATCGATTCAGCCCCAAATCCTTACTTTATTCACCAAGAAATCACAGGCAAGCATCTGCAAAGCAAAAGAGTGAGAGAAGTCCCAGGGACAAGCGTGGCTGTCTTTTTTGTTCACCACTTGAATTTCCAGTAGACAATGTACTGCACGTGGAAAGTGCTCTGCTCTGAAATCCCCTTCACTGGCAGAGAGTATGGCAGTGAGTCAAGGAAGCCAGAGGTGTACCAGCACATGTGCGGCTGTAATATTTATTTTCTGAAATCTTTTGCAAAATGCGCAGCTAAAGATGGTGCTGCAGAATAATCCTCATAAGCATACTCATGAGAGGCCAGTGATCGTTGTCCTAAGGAGTGTAGCGTGACTTCATGGAACAAGTAATCTGAAGAAATGCAGGTGACTGTTGAGCACTGCTCTATTGGAGCACAGTAGCCTGTTGAAAGCTCTTTGTGAACTTGTGTTGAACTAGAAATTGGTGCTGTTATATAGTGTTGATTCGTTTTGTGATGAGAGGGAAAAGAAAAGAAAAAGACACGTTGGAAGGTTGGGAGGCTCAGAAGTGCTTTCCTTTGTCTGTCATTTCCAAAATCCCACAGTGCTGGGGGATCAAACCCGGGCCTCAAGAATACAAGGCAGTCACTCTACAAGATGAGCTATATGGCCTGCACTGGAGAAGCTTCACTGAGATACAACACTTGATCACCTACAGTCTTAGTTCGTGAAATTGTATGCAGAGAAGCGAACATGACCAAGCCAAACAATGGCTCAGGAATTCTTAATACTCCAGTCCAAAACATTACAGGAAGGAACTTCTTTGTATGTCAATACCCAAGCCCAGACCTGTGCTCTGAGGGAAAATTTAAGGTCTAAAGTGGAAGTAGCTGATTGATCCTTGAGCCGGGAAAATGAATCAGGGATCCATGGAGTCCAGGAATAGGGGCAGAGGCAGAAATATGTGGGATTGAGAATATGCTCAATTGGTGAATATGAATGGAGGTATTGGGGATCATTCACAAATGAATGCCTAGCCATCACTTTCAAACTTAACTGACATTTTTCTTGAAATTATTATTTTTCTTATTTTTCCTTTTGAGCATTTCTTTGTTTAATTCTAAAGAACAGAGAGCAGTGTATAATGCACAAGCAACTTTATGTGCTGCATCTTGCCCACCATCTCAGAATTTGGTGCGGCAGAGGAAGTTGCAACTTGTGTTCTAAGCCTATTTCCTTCAGTAAAATTGCTTCAGGAATTTAGCCAGACGCTGCAGGGAGATATAAACAGGCAAACGCATGTGGTGATTACTCATATTTGATTCTGGGGTCCCAGAATCCGAACGTGGGTGCGAAAAGGAAACATTCCACCTCCAATTTCTATATTCTCCTCCTTATATTTTCCGTTATTTCTCTCATGATTTGATACAGAGAGATAAAGGTTAAAGTCAAATCCTTGATCATTCATTTTGTTGCAGTCAATTTCACTCGGAAAAACGTGAGAATTGCTTCCCAGTTCTCCTGTGACATGAGAGCCATACATGGGAAAAGTCCTCTAAAGATAGGGGAGAGAGCAGTCATTGGTAAGCCAGGTTTTGAAGGTCAGGGGGCTTCAAACTCTGGGATGAAAAGTAACATTGTTGCCATCCCCAGAGTGTGTGCAAAATTTGGGGAACATGAATTTTCTCGAGTGGGTCCAGTGACATTGCACCTGCACACCAGATTCCAGCTGAGGTCATACAGGAGCAGACTGAGAACACAGAAGTGTCACGGTTCCCATGGCAACAAGACACCTTTTAGCCGCTGTCCGCTTCAAAGACACATTGAAGAAATGCGGGCTCAGTTGTGAGGGTAAGAGGATGAACAAGGGAGCAGGTGCCAGGATCTTGTGCTTTGAAGAAATGATTCTATCCTTGTTACGCAGGCGATGAGGAAAGAGGCTGTGAGTGATAAATCACCGCATATCCAAGCAGTACAAGGATCCCATTGAAGTCTGAGAGCTCGCACTTCCACCCAGGTCCACACGGTGTCGCTGTGCTCCGTTGTCTGCAACATTTTTTCCTGGCAGAGATCTCATCTGGCTCTTGATCAGGCAATTAGCCCCCACCAACTCCAGTGCAACAAGCCGGGACCGAGGGGTGATTGAGAGAACGTGGATCAACAATCTTAGCAGCTGCACAAGTCGTTTTGCCCTCCGACACCACTCCCCCAGGACAGGGACAACCCAGGTTTTCTTCAGACTCAGGAAACTAGCCTAGGGTCCTAGCAGCCTCAAGGAGAAATCGGTGGAGAATGCTCAGCTCAGTGGAGCATGCAGTGCATCTCTGTACTTTAGGAGATCCTTGACATGGGCCACTTTATTTTCCATCTGTCCGGCATCTCCTACTATCCTACAGAATGTGGATAGGAGACTGATGGAAGCTGGGATGTCCATGTTCCATGTGAAGGTGAGTGGCTACACTCTTGGCTCATGAGGAGAGGAGGGAGTCATTCACTCTGCCTGTTGGATGGAGGAGAGGACCAACATGACATGAAAGGAGAATTTTTCTGTGCTCACTCCATCTGCCAGTCCCCTCCTCCTTCGCTGCTGCCTTACAACTGGGCTCCACACTGAAACTTACCTGCTGGATTTGCCAAGGTCACATCAAATCAAAAGAAGATGCAGAGATGACTTGCCTATCTGTTTTCACACAATGGTTGGTCTTCTTGAGAGACAAATACACCTCTGTCCCAAGGGACTGTGGGTTATGACCAGGTTTCCTCTACCCAGCCCGAGGATGCAGCAGAACACAAGTTGGGGGATGAATTATCAGCCTGGTTTGGCATGATGGACACAGTTTCACAGGGCATAACACCAGGTATGAACATAAACGGTGCTGAAAGTGGAATGGGGCAAACCTTCCAAGGTGAATATTCAAAGAGGAGAGTAAGCATATTTGGGGGGACAGAAAAGCTGAAGGGTGTTGATGCTGGGACACAACTACAGAGAAAACACCCAAAGGAACTCGCCATGGATCATGGTCAACCCTCAAACTCCACGACATATATTCAGGCTCATCATACACTACAAATACAGGAAGTAGTTAATGCCCGCCCATTTTCTATGGAAACATGAATACCGAACCGCATTCCCCTTTTCAGAACAACAATGCCCTTACAAGTTCCTGACTCTTTTCTGTTGCTCCCAATGGACAGCCGAATATACGAATGTTGCTTCCTATTTTTTCTGGAACAAGAACCATGAGCATTGGCCTTCACAACTTCACAGCACCTTCACCCAAGACCTACAATTTCAGCCTGTTAACCCTGGGATATCCAACACTCTTCCCTGCACTGCTTCTCTTGAGGATGTCCATCAATATTAACAAGAGATTACCAAGTGAGCTCCATTCCTCTGGCACTGGAGCTCCAATGATGTAGGGTGAGTAGGTTGGAAATGCCCTGTGAACCTCTTGAATGCTATCAATAGAGGCTAACATCGATTCAGCCCCAAATCCTTACTTTATTCACCAAGAAATCACAGGCAAGCATCTGCAAAGCAAAAGAGTGAGAGGAGTTCCAGGGACAGGTGCGGCTGTCTTCTGTGTTCACCGCTCGGTTTTCTGGTACACAATGTGCTACACATGGAAAGTGTTCAGCTGTGGATTCCCCTTCACTGACAGAGATTATGGCAGTGAGTCGAGGAAGCCTGGGGAGTGCCAGGCACAAGTGCGGTTGTAATATTTCTTTTGTGAAATCTTTTGCACAATGCGCAGCTGAAGATTGTGCTGAAGAAATATCCTCATAAGCATAATCATGAGAGGCCATTGATCATTGTTCTAAGGAATGTAGCGTGACTTCATGGAAGAAGTAATCTGAAGAAATGCAGGTGACTGTTGAGCACTGCTCTGTTGGAGCCCAGTAGCCTGTTGAAAGCTGTTTGTGAACTTGGGTTGCACTAGAATTGCTGCTGTTTTAAAGTGTTGGTTCCTTTTGTTATGAGAGGGAAAAGAAAAGAAAAAGAGACGATGGAAGTTTGCGAGGCTCAGAAGTGTTTTCCTTTTTTGTCATTTCCACAATCCCACAGCCCTGGGGACTCGAAACCGGGCCCCAAGAATGCAAGGCAGTCACATACCAGATGAGCTATATGGCCTGCACTGGAGCAGCTTCACTGAGATACAGCACGTGATCACCTTCAGTCTTAATTCCTGAAATTGTATGCAGAGAAGGGAACATGACCAATCCAAACGAGGTCTAAGGAATTCCTAATTCTCCAGTCCAAAACATTCCAGGAAGGAACGTTTTTGCATGTCAATACCCATGCCCAGACCTGTGTCCTGAGGGAAAATTTAAGGACGAAAGTGCAAGTAGTTGATTGATCCTTGAGCGGGAAAATGAATCAGGGATCCATGAAGGCCAGGAACAGGGGCAGAGTCAGAAATATGTGGGATTGAGAAGATGCTCCATTGGTGAACATGAATGGAGTTATTGGGGATCATTCAAACATGAATGCCTAGACATCACTTTCAATGTTAACTGATATTTTCCTCGAAAATATTTTTTTTCTAAATTTTCCTTTTTACCTTTTCTTTGTTTAATTCTAAAGAGCAGAGAGTAGTGCATAATGCACAATCCAGTTGATGTGCTGCATCTTACCCACCATCTCAGGAGTTGGTGAGACATAGGAAGTTGCACCTCCTGTTCTAAGCATGTTTAGCTCAGTGAAAATGCTTCATCAAATTAGCCGGACACTGCTGGGAGATACAAACAGGCAAATGCATTTGGCAATTACTCATATTCGATTCTGGGGTCCCAGAATTGGAACGTGGGTGCGAAAAGGAAACATTCCACCTCCAATTTCTATCTTCTCCTCCTTATGTTTTCCGTTATTTCTCTGAAGATTTATTACAGAGAGATAAGAGGCTAAAGTCATATTCTTGATCATTCATTTAGTTGCAGTGAATTTCACTCAGAAAAACGTAAGAATTGTTTCCCAGTTCTCCTGTGACAAGAGAGGCATACATGGGAAAAGTCCTCTAAAGAAAGGGGAGGGAGCAGGCATTGGTAAGCTAGGTTGTGAAGGTCACGGGGTTTCAAAGCTCTGGGAAAAAAAAGTCACTGGGTTGCACTCCCCAAAGAGTGTGTAAAGTCTTGGGCAACATGAACTTTCACGAGTGGCTCCAGTGACATTGCACCTGCACCCCAGATTCCAGCTGAGGTCATAGAGGAGGGGACTGAGAACACGGAAGCGTCACGGTTCCCATGGCAACCAGACACATTTCAGCTGCTGTCCCTTCAGGTTTTTGAAGAAATGATTCTATCCTTGTTGCCCAGGCGATGAGGAAAGAGGCTCTGAGTGAAAAATCACGGAATATCCAAGCAGTACAAGGATCCCACTGAACTCTGAGAGCTTGCACTTCCACAGAGGTCAACTAGATGTCGCTGTGCTCCATTGTCCTCAACATTTTTTCCTGGCAGGGAGCTCATCTGGCTCCTGATGCAGGCTCTTAGCCCCCACCATTTCCATTGGAACAAGCGGGACCGAGGGGTGCTTCAGAGCACATGGATCAACCATCTTAGCAGCAGCACAAGTCATTTTCCCTAGGACCCCACTCCCCCAAGACAGGGAAAACCCGGGTTTTCTTCAGGATCAGGAAAATAGCCTAGGTTCCCAGCAGCCAAACGTAGAGATGGGTGGTGAGTGTCAGCTCAGTGGAGCATGCAGTGCATCTCTGTATTTTAGGAGATGCTTGACGTGGGACACATCATTTTCCATCAGTTTGGCATCTCCTACTATCCTACGAAGTGTTCATAGGAGACAGAGGGAAGGTGGGATGTCCATGTTCCATGTGAAGGTCGAATGGATCCACTCTTGGCTCATGAGGAGAGGAGGGAGTCATTCATTCTGCCTGTTGGATGGAGGAGAAGACCAACCTGACATGAAAGGAGAGTTTTTCTGTGCTCACTCCATCTGCCAGTCCCCACCTCCTTCGCTGCTGCCTTACAACTGGGCTCCACACTGAAACTTACCTGCTGGATTTGCCAGGGACACATCAAATCAAAAGAAGATGCAGAGATGACTTGCCTATCTGTATTCACACAATGGTTGGTCTTCTTGAGAGACAAATACCTCTCTTTCACAAGGGCCTGTGGGATATGACCAGGAGTCCCCTAACCAGCCCCAGGATGCAGCACACCACAAGCTGGGGGATGAATTATCAACCTGGTTATGACATGTTTGGCACAGTTTCACAGGGCATATCACCAGGTTTGCACATAGATAGTGCTGAAAGTGCATGGTTCAAACCTTCCAAGCTAAATATTCAAAAGAGGAGGGTAAGCATATTTGAGGGACTGGAAAACTGAAGGGTTTGGATGCTGGGACACAACTACAGAGAAGACACCCGAAGATACGCGCCATGGATCATGGTCAACCCTCAAACTCCACGACATATATTCTGGCTCATCATACTCTAAAAATACAGGATGTAGTTATTCCCCGCCCATTGTCTATGCCAACATGAATACCGACCCGCCTTCCCCTTTTCAGAACAACAATGCTCTTGCAAGTTCCTGACACTTTTCTTTTGCTCCCAATGGACAGTCGAATATACGAATGTTGATTCCAATATTTTGTGGCACAAGAACCATGAGCATTGACCTTCCCAACTTCACAGCACATTCCCCCACGACCTGCAATTTCAGCCAGTTAACCCTGGGATATCCAACACTCTTCCCTGCACTGCTTCTCTTGAGGATGTCCATCAATATTAACAAGAATTTACCAAGTGGGCTCCATTCCTCTTGGCACTGGAGCTCCAATGATGTAGGGTGAGTAGGTTGTAAATGCCCTGTGAACCTCCTGAATGCTATCAATGCAGGCTAACATCGATTCAGACCCAAATCCTTACTTTATTCACCAAGAAATCGCAGGCAAGCGTCTGCAAAGCAAAAGAGTGAGAGGAGTTCCAGGGACAAGTACGGCTGTCTTCTGTGTTCACCGCTCGGTTTTCTGGTACACAATGTGCTACACGTGGAAAGTGCTCAGCTGTGGATTCCCCTTCACTGACAGAGAGTATGGCAGTGAGTCGAGGAAGCCTGGGGAGTGCCAGGCACAAGTGCGGTTGTAATATTTCTTTTGTGAAATCTTTTGCACAATGCGCAGCTGAAGATTGTGCTGAAGAAATATCCTCATAAGCATAATCATGAGAGGCCATTGATCGTTGTTCTAAGGAGTGTAGCGTGACTTCATGGAAGAAGTAATCTGAAGAAATGCAGGTGACTGTTGAGCACTGCTCTGTTGGAGCCCAGTAGCCTGTTGAAAGTTGTTTGTGAACTTGGGTTGCACTAGAATTGCTGCTGTTTTAAAGTGTTGGTTCCTTTTGTTATGAGAGGGAAAAGAAAAGAAAAAGAGACGATGGAAGTTTGCGAGGCTCAGAAGTGTTTTCCTTTTTTGTCATTTCCACAATCCCACAGCGCTGGGGACTCGAAACCGGGCCCCAAGAATGCAAGGCAGTCACATACCAGATGAGCTATATGGCCTGCACTGGAGCAGCTTCACTGAGATACAACACTTGATCACCTTCAGTCTTAATTCGTGAAATTGTATGCAGAGAAGGGAACATGACCAATCCAAACAAGGTCTAAGGAATTCCTAATTCTCCAGTCCAAAACATTCCAGGAAGGAACGTTTTTGCATGTCAATACCCGTGCCCAGACCTGTGTCCTGAGGGAAAATTTAAGGATGAAAGTGCAAGTAGCTGATTGATCCTTGAGCAGGAAAATGAATCAGGGATCCAAGGAGGCCAGGAACAGGGGCAGAGTCAGAAATATGTGGGATTGAGAAGATGCTCCATTGGTGAACATGAATGGAGTTATTGGGGATCATTCAAACATGAATGCCTAGACATCACTTTCAATGTTAACTGATATTTTCCTCGAAAATTTTTTTTTCTTAATTTTCCTTTGTACCTTTTCTTTGTTTAATTCTAAAGAGCAGAGAGCAGTGCATAATGCACAATCCAGTTGATGTGCTGCATCTTACCCACCATCTCAGGAGTTGGTGAGACATAGGAAGTTGCACCCCCTGTTCTAAGCATGTTTAGCTCAGTAAAAATGCTTCATCAATTTAGCCGGACACTGCTGGGAGATACAAACAGGCAAACGCATTTGGTGATTACTCATATTCGATTCTGGGGTCCCAGAATCGGAACGTGGGTGCGAAAAGGAAACATTCCACTTCCAATTTCTATCTTCTCCTCCTTATGTTTTCTGTTATTTCTCTGAGGATTTATTACAGAGAGATAAGAGGCTAAAGTCATATCCTTGATCATTCATTTAGTTGCAGTCAATTTCACTCGGAAAAACGTAAGAATTGTTTCCAAGTTCTCCTGTGACATGAGAGCAGTACATGGGAAAAGTCGTCTAACGAAAGGGGAGGGAGCAGGCATTGGTAAGGTAGGTTGTGAAGGTTCACAAGGTTTCAAAGCTCTGGGAATAAAGTCACTGGGTTGCACTCCCCAGAGCATGTGTAAAGCCTTGGGCAACATGAATTTTCATGAGTGGCTCCCGTGATATTGCACCTGCACCCCAGATTCCAGCTGAGGTCATAGAGGAGCGGACTGAGAACACGGAAGTGTCATGGTTCCCGTGGCAACCCGACACCTTTCAGCTGCTGTCTGCTTAAAGACACATTCAAGACATGCGGCACCTCAGTTGTGAGGGTAAGAGGATAAAGAAGGGAGAGGGTGCCAGGGTCTTGCGTTTTTGAAAATGATTCTATCCTGTTGCTCAGGCGATGAGATAAGAGGCTCTGAGTGATAAATCACCGCATATCCAAGCAGGGCAAAGATCCCATTGAACTCTGATAGCTTGCACGTCCACCCAGGTCTCCTAGGTGGTGCTGTTCTCCGTTGACCGCACCGTTTTTTTCTGGCAGGCAGGTCATCTGGCTCCTGATGCAGGCTATTAGCCCCCACCAATTCCAGTGCAACAAGCCTGGACCGAGGGGTGCTTTAGAGCACGTGGATCAACCATCTTAGCAGCGGCACAAGTCGTTTTGCCCTCCGACCACACTCCCACAGGACAGGGAAAACCCGGGTTTTCTTCAGACTCAGAAAACTAGCCTAGGGTCCTAGCAGCCTCAAGGAGATATGGGTGGTGAGTGCTCAGCTCAGTGGAGCATGCAGTGCATCTCTGTAGTTTAGGAGATCCTTGACATAGTACACATCATTTTCCATCTGTCCGGCATCTCCTACTATCCTATGAAATGTGTATAGGAGACAGATGGAAGCTGGGATGTCCATGTTCCATGTAAATGTGAGTGGCTCCACTCTTGACTCTTGAGGAGAGGAGGGATAATTTCACTCTGCCCGTTGGATGGAGGACAGGACCAACCTGACATGAAAGGAGAGTTTTTCTGTGCTCACTCCATCTGCCAGTCCCCTCCTCCTTGGCTTCTGCCTTATAACTGGGCTCCACACTGACACTTACCTGCTGTGTGTGGGCCCTATAGAGATCCAAATAACAATTGTTAAGATCATAGTTTTTAGGTGTAGCGATTAACAAATCATACATATAATGTAATATATAAACTTTTGGCCACCGCTCTCTCACAGTGTCTACTGCTTGAGCAATGCATTTTTGGCAAAGACTAGGGTTGTTAGCCATACCTTGGGCAAGGACCTTCCATTGAAATCTTTGCATAGGACCCTGAAAATTGATGTGGGGGAGGCTGAAGCAAAATATGGTCTGTCCTCATGATGTAAAGGAATAATAAAAAAGCAATCTTTTAAGTAGGTGACCATTTTTTAATAGTCCTTAGGAATAGTTACTGGTGTAGGGATGCCTGGCTGTAGAGCCCCCATTGGGCGCATAACCTAATTGAAAGCACGCAAATCCTGTAAAAGGTGCCATTTGCCTGATTTCTTCTTAATAACAAAAATAGGAGTGTTCCAGTCTGAGGTTGAGTGTTCCACATGGCCGGCTGTCAACTGTTCCTGTACTAACATGGAGGCACCCTCTAATTTTTCTTGGGTAAAGGGTCACTGATCCACCCACACAGGAGTTTGAGTTTCCCAAATAATTTTGTCTTTATGGGGTACAGGAGGGTCAGGGACCGACACTAAAAATCCAAATACCCAAGTCCAAATTTGTCTGTTTTTTGTATGGACTGTACAGGCTCAATTTGTCCTTGTCCTAGCCTCCCAAGGCCTGTACCAGGGATAAAGCCCATACAAAGCATTTGATGAGTGTCTAAAGAGTCGGGACTAGCAAGAATAACTTTCATTTGGATTAGAATGTCTCATCCCCAAAGGTTGACAGGGAGATCAGGAACAACAAAGGGGGTAACAGTTCCTTTATTTCCTGTGTTATCTTTTGTGTCAGTCCCATTGAGTGCCCTGGAGCTAACTAAGGGGTGTTTTGACTGCCCTATTCCTTTAAGGTCAGTTAGTGATGAGGTGAGGGGCCATTCTGATGGCCAATATTTTTGAGAAATAACTGTGGCGTCTGCATCAGTATCTAGGATCCCTTGGAATTTCTTTCCTTCAATAAATAAGGTAAGAGTGGGTCTTTTGTGGGAGAAAGGTTGGACCCAATACACATCAGAGGAACCTAAAGAGGCCATGTTTCATGGTGAATTTTGGGTGGCGGGAGTGTTTCCTGAATTGAGGGATAGGAGTATTAATTGTGCAATTCTTGTTCCTGCAGGGATGGCTGCTCTTCCATTAATAGCTGTGGCCAGTATTTTAATTTCTTCAGTGTAATCATTATCAATGATGCCAGGGAAGACCTGAACACCTTGTAAGGTGGTAGAAGCTCTCCCAAGAATAAGAGCACACATATGATGTGGAGGGGGGCCTACAACCCTAGTGGGTAATATTTGGGGTCCTTGCATAGAGTCTAATATTGTATCGGTGGAGGCACAGAGGACCAATCCTGCGCTGCCTGGGGTAGCACATTGGAGGGAGGTGATTGTGGAGAAGGACAGGGGGCCTGGATTGGGTTGGGAGTCTGAGAGGGAACAAACCTTATTGCCCCTGGGTTTGTTCTGGGGGCAGTCAGGGCCAGGGGCTTGCCCCGAGAGGAGTTTCCCGAGAAGTTAGAGGGAATAGGCTATCCAAGGGCATTGGTCTTGGATCTACACTCCTTGGCCTAGTGGCGACCTTTACCACATTTAGGGCAAAAGGTGAGTGGAGGTGGTTTAGCCCCTGTTTGAGGAGATATGGTTCCTTGACCCAGTCTCCCTTTTGGGCACTTTTGTGCAAAATGGCCAGGTTGTTTGCAAGTAAAGCAAGTACGTGGGCCACGGTTGTGAAGGGCCTTGGTGAAGGCGGCGCCAAAGGCGAGACCCATGGCATGGGCCATTCCTACCCTGGCACACAGCCTAATGAAGTCAGAAATGTCCCCTTTATCTTTATGGGGCCGAAGAACATCTTGACACATTGGGTTGGCATTTTCAAAGGCAAGATATTTTACAAAGGAGCTCTCGCTTTCACTTGGTCCAAGTAAGCCCTCCGCAGCTAGATTAAGCTGGGCAACAAAGTCATTGTAAGGCTCATCAGGACCCTGATGAATATTTGCTAGGGAGGTGGTGGCCAAACCCTTTTGAGGGAGCCATCTCCAAGCGTGCAAACCAGCAGTTTGAACCTGTGCTAGGAGCCCAGTAGGGAAGCATGCCTGTTTAGGGTTAGTATCAAATGGCGCATTACCCACTAGTTTAGCATAGGTCCAGGATTTAGAGGAAGCCTTGGTTGAATTTTTTTGAGCAGTTTCCCGACAGTATTCCCTAAAGTCTGTGTTCCACAACAGGAAGTCACCCGCACTGAGTGTGGCTTGGGCCCCAAATTTCCAATCATTAGGGGTGAGCCATTGTGTACTATGGTTCTCTAGCAAGGCCAGTGTATAAGGTGCAGTGGGGCCATACTGAGCAGAAGCCTTTTTAAGTCTTTCAGGAAAGTGGAGGCTCAGCCTTTTATAAGAACCAAGGGCTCCACTCTGTCCAGAGGTGGGCTCCTTCTCATCCCCTGATTCCTGGTCCTCCTCTTGTTCTCCCTCTGGTTCTACCTCTTGTTCCTCCCCTGATTCCTTTTCCTGACCTCCTTCTAGACCCTCTACCTCAGTCTGTGTGAGTTGATCTGCTTGACTGCAAGTAACTGGAAAGGCAAGAACAGGCTGACCACGTGGCTTCACCTTACGAGTATTAAGGGGTTTTGGGCCAGTTTGTGTTAACTCCGTGCCCAAGGCTAGTGAGCGAAGTTCGGCATCAAGGGCTTTTAGTTCTTTTAAATGTTGGATTTGTTCCCACCTATGTTGGAGAGACTCGCATAAAGGGGTTAGATTAGGCAAGGGAAGCGGGGAAAAAATGTTTGTGGGGGCAGTAGGTCCCTGAAGGGCTCGAGCATGAAAGGCAGGGGGTGTATAAGAGGGAAGTGGATTTTTAAGAGGTGGCGGGGCTGGAGAATGTTATTGAGCTGCTGCCTCCTCCAGGGTAGCCTCATCCTCTGGGGTAACCTCATCATAGGGATTTAAAATCAGATAAATCTTAGGGGGATTTTTAGGGGACTTCTTTGGTAAGGTGAGGTCTGGGAGGGTCACAGGTTTGGGAGGGTCCCAGAGTCCTGAGAAGGCTGAGTAGGGGGCATTTGAATACTAACTGAAGGGCATGCCAAGGGGGGGTGAGAGGTGGACTGCATTGCCTGCTCCCCGATTTTTACAAGTTTTAAAGTACCACTGTCAAAGGGTGAACTTTTAAGAATCTCATTAATTAAATTCCAATAAGAAAAGGTGGTGATGGGCACCTTTTGAGTACCAAAAGTCTCATAATAATCTTTGAGGCAGTCTCCTACTCTGAGCCACCTTTTACCATCAATTGACCCCTTGAGGGGAAACCAAGGACACAAATCCTCTATGTATAAAAATAATAATTTTAAGTCCTTTTTCTTAACATGCATTCCCCGAGTCTTGAGGGCCTCCTTGAGACCCATCAGAAACAAATTATGTGATGAAACTGCTTGTCCCATGGTGTGTCACTCACCTTGCGCAGGCCTCACTCTCCTCCTGGATCTGACTCCCAGTCGCGTTTACCGAGGTGATCCCGAATCCTGCTTGACCAAGGCTTTCCCAGAGGGTGGCATTCACTTCTCAGGCAAAGGCTCCAGTCAACCACGTTGGGTGCCAACTGTCCCAACCCGTGGGACATCAACGCAGGATGGCGAACCTAAGAGAGAAGGAATGAAGGGACAAGAGACACAGGGAGTGACAGCAAGACAGGAATTCTGATCAAGCTGCAAATTTTTATTTTTCTCACAGGTTTTTATGCTGAGGGAATGAGGGGTATAATGAGATGCAGGCTGGTTGGCTGTGTTCTTCTTTTGGGCTCCTGATAAGGTGCAAGTTTGCACTGGCGGAAGGTAAAATCCCGGAAGAGAAGCAGGGGCAGAGCCATAGACACCATATCGTCAGAACTATCAGCCCGGAGGGGGGAGGGGCACGCTCCACGAATCCTTCAGCCATCAGCTGCAGGGTGCCTGCGTCAGCTGCAGGGTGTTTGTGCAGGGGAGGAAACTGCAAAATGTTCCCTGGGCTACTGTTTATCATAAAGGTCAGAACGTTTTCAGAATGAGAACTTCTCCTTGGTCTCTGACAAATGTGTGTCATTCTTTTTTTATATACTTGTTCAATAAACTGCTTTGTTTAACTTGTCAAAGTTTCTTCATTTAACAGTGAGTTTGGGATCTAAACCAAACGTTTATTAATTTAAGTATAATTATGGTTCAATGATATATCTTTGATGATTATAACTTATTTGCATGCTTAAGAAATTATTAATATTTAGATTAAAACCGTTGCTTATCCAAATGTTTGTGGAATATAATATGATTTTGAAGATTTTGCCTATTCAAAATGAGCATTATTTAATTTAATCAAAGAATACAAAAATCTCATATCATCAAAACCTTATGAACATAATTCAAATCTTATGAAGATGAAAAATCTCACCATTACATTTTACAAATTCTGAAGGAAAAAATAAACTTGAAAGAGTCAACTACAGAAAATAATATAAAACTAGTCTTAACTTTCAAGACCCTATTACTGACTGGCAAAATTTATATCAAATGCCATGCTGGTAGGATTTGTTGTGCCTGGACCTCTGGGTAGGTGTTGTGCCCAAGCCCCAAACCAACACCAAAGAGACCATGAGGGAGACCAAGTCATATGCAACTGCAGTAAGAGACAGTTTATTCAAGCAGCTGCTCAGGCACTTGACAGAGACCAGCTTAGCAGTCAATGCCAAGTACCCTGAGCACAAATTTACAAGCTGTTTTACACCCTTTAGAAAATGGGACTCAGCTTCTCTTTTGCAATTGGAGGGTTTGTGTCCTTGTTTGCACATCAGGATACATTTTGGCTGTCAAGTTTTAGTCATCGTAGTAACCACTGGTCTATATGAGGTCAGTTCTTGACTGCATTTGGAGGAGATCCCCCATTACCCCTAGCAACAGCCTAAATTAGCTGCCAAGGTCATCCTGTTACCTTGCTAGGCTGACTTCAGCTCATCTGCAGCTTTTCATTTTTAACCCCTTTTTAGCATCAGCAGCTCTGGCAACATTTTAAGTTAACTCATTGAGGCCTTAAAGATTTACATTGCATTATTTATCATTTTACAAGTTTTGGTGCTTGATAGTGGAACAGGGCTGCATGCATGCAAGATAAACTACCAATGAATTATACCTCAGCTCCTAATATTAAATTTTAAAGACTGTAGATTTCAGCTAATATTGTTTTATACATCACTGGTAGTTTCAAGTTTCTTATGTTTTAAGACTTTAAGTTATAGCACTTTGAAAAATGTGTGTTTGCTTAGCATATGCACCAACAGTGCAAATGAAAAACTTAAAAGCTCATGAAGCAAAAACAGAAGAAATGGAGATTGCAAAGGTGGACTTGAAGAAGAATTCATTCTTAATTCAGCTTTAGTATTAATTGCATATAGTAAGATCATTTTCTTAATGCCCTAATGATTAAAATGCTAGAGAAAGTGGTTTGAGAGACATCTAGATTAACAATGTACACAACAGTGTCCCCCCCCCCACTTTCTGAAGCTTGTTAGTTTAATTCTGAGGGTGAGTGAGTTGTCACTGAACATAGACAGGGGCCATTTTATTTCACTCAGCTCAGAACATGCTTCACAACTGAATCATGCCTGGTCCTGCTGGTTGGGAGATGGTGGTTGATCACTTAAGGTGTTTGTCAAACACTGGTCCCTGGGGTCAGAACACTGTGACCCTAACTGTGATGTCACCTTTGCTGTGCACCCAAAGGTGGGTTGTGCAATCTCTCCATGCCTTTTCTTCTTCACCTGTGCAGCCTAGAATCATGCTCTGATAGCATGGTCAAAAGGTTCCAAGATGGCTTATTGGGTCTGACACCTTGGTGGCTAAGGCAAGGCAGAGTTTGAGACCTACCTCCATGTCAGGCCCCTTCCTCAGAGCCTGGTGGTCACTGGCATCCCTTCCCTTTATCAACACACTGTGAATATGCTGATAATTTCTTTCAAACCCAGACCCCCTCCCTCCCCATAATCATTACTGCCTTCCCCAAGGTTGATTTATGTGGGTGGCAATCTGTGTTTGTGAGGACAGCCAGGTGTCAGCATGCTGTGCTTTCTGAGTTGACAGGAGCAAGGATGAATCAAGATGCTGGTGTAACCTGGAATGACCTCCATTACCATGTGGCTACACAGAAGCTGGGTGTGGTGGCACTAAATGCAGAGGTTTTGCTGTAGGAAAACCTAAGGCAGGCATGTGTCTACGTGGTTCCACCAGGGTGCTGAAGAGGTGGATATACCACCAATCCTCTAGAGGGGCTAGTGTTAGGTGCAGGAGGCCACAGCCATGATACCATCAGTGGAATGGCACCAGCATTTGTTGCTGACTGTGAACCAGGTCCCAAACTGCATTCTCCTTGCCTCCTCATGCTGGGTGACTGAGGCCAAGCCAGCAGTGGACACCATGACCATCTCTTCCCATGTGCTCCCTTAGCCTGTCAGGATGACAAAGCCCATGAATGAAGACAATGGACATGAAAGAGAAGTGGGGGCTACTGGGCCTGTGTCCCACATCTAGGCCCCAGGGGGCTTCTCAGGGTAACAGAAATAAAAGTGTGGCAAGGACTAGAATGAGTTATGTGTGATGTCTG
The DNA here is from genome assembly GCF_902686445.1 of Sciurus carolinensis. NCBI lineage: Eukaryota > Metazoa > Chordata > Mammalia > Rodentia > Sciuridae > Sciurus > Sciurus carolinensis. The sequence continues at coordinate 1,331,476 of NW_025920138.1, read as the reverse complement.
AAGGGCCCCTAGCACAGGGTAGGTACCAAATAATTGCAATGGAATTTTGTCAATGTGATGATAGGTAAGTAAATTTTATTCTAATGAGTGTTTACTACCTTCATAACCATGCATGTGTGAGGCACAGAAAGATTCAGCCAGCTGCTGAGAGTTCACATGAGATCTGTGCACAAGATTCTGGCCACATGTTGAGCTCAAAGCCTCTGTTCTTCATCCCAGGGTCACTGCTGGTTGAGGGTGCAATGCATGTGTCACTCCAAGATTACTGAGTCCCAGGGTCTCATATTATAGTAAGAAGAGATGAATGCCTTTAGGGATAAGACAGATTTTCTTGTGTGACACCCATGAACTTGTGAAAGCAGGAGACAGGTCCTCAGAAATTCAGCAGATCATGGGCTCAGGTCTCAGATGCCAATAGGTCCTCTAGATGCTTACAGTATGTTAGGGTATGACTCATCAGAGACCAGAGCACCAGTTCATTTGCCCTTCCCAGCATGATTATGAGGGGTGTTTTGTCTTCTGCTTGTGGTACTGGGAGGTGCTGGGTGTGAATGGCCCTTCTTCCCTGGAGCTGGCCATAGGCCATGGGCAGTTAACAATAAACAGGCTATGCAAGAACACCTTCAACAGAGGATTGGGACAGGTCAGGTCTTTGTTGTGAAGCAAGGAGCTGTTTAGAATAGTGGCTAGTGCAGCTCTAAGAAAGCCTTGGAAGAGTCCTGAACAGGACAGGGCAGCTGGCCAATGAGCAGGTGCCAAGGTGGAAGGTCAAGGTCATGGACCAGGAGTTGAAGGTTACTTGGTGCCTGGAGCACGTGGAAACCATCTGGTGCAGAGTGTGTGGCAACTCTGGGCAAGTGTAGAAACAGGCAGTGGTTGGGTTTGCTCACCCTTACATTAGGGTCCTTCAGGAGGATGAATGAGAGTGGGAGAATATGGGGGGTGGGCAGGAGAACATGGGTGCTGTCCCCACTATGCTGGTGTTCCTGAGGGGTGGTGTGGAGAGGATGCTCAGTGGCAAGAAATGTCCCAAGACTCCAGTTGGCTGGTGTTGGCCAGACTTCGATGTCTTGCAGAATGGTTGATGTGAGATGCCAGTGTCCCATGCTCAGTGTGGAAACCCAGGAGCATGTCTATTTATTCTCCAGCATTCACAGGGCTGCAGTGTGGTCAGAACCACGGTAGGGTTATTAGGGTGTGTGAGTTTTGAGAGCAGCATCTGGATGTTCAGGCTACCACAAAGGGATGACTCTTGTGTGTGCCACATTTTCCTTACAAACAAGATCAGTCACAACAGAAATAAAGCCAGCAGTCTGGACACCCCTTGTTCAGATTGCATTGTGAGTTGTAATGAAACCCCTCAGGGTGCATAGAGAAGAGTCTGAGTCAGCACCTCAGCCATTTCTGGGTCAGAGGATTGAGCTCTCAGGTTTTGAAGCCCAGAACAGGGAGAGAAGCAGCAAGATGTGTGGAGAAGTTTCCAGGAGTAAACAGGGCAGAGAAGCAGCAGACTGGGAGGTGACTTTCAGTTTGACCAGAAGATGGGCATGGGTGAGCTGGCATCAGTGGGGAGCAATTCTGCTGCAACAGGAACAAGTCACCCAGTGGAGTAGTGGGAGGGAAAGGAAAGGTGAGACAGGTGACTATGTTCACCTGCTCACAGGCTTGTCTATGTGGAGTCAGTGGTGAGGTGACAGTGAATCTCAGGGAGGCAGGGTTGTGGGACAAGTCTGTTCCAAATGGCCAGGCATAAGGAGGCCTCTTGTGTTTGAAGTGTGTTGTGGGACAGATGTGCCATCTCAGGGACAGGAGGAGCAGGTCATCAGAGGTGAGGTGTCCTGGTGGGAGGGGCTTGAGATGAGAGGAAAATCAAGGGATGAGGGTCCATGTGGGGCCACAAGAGGAGGCATGGGAGACAGAGGACTTGTGCTCAGGAGGCCAAAATCAGGACAATAGTGGAAAGGGCATTTCACAGAAAATGCATGTGAGGTGGGGTCAGTCCCTCAAGAGGCCTGTGCTGAGCAGTGCAGGAGGGGTGCCCTCAGAGGGGTGAGATAGGTTGAGATGCACACCAGAGCATTACTTAGGGGGCCTCCTCAGCCAGAATACTTGAGTTGTGTGTGTTTGATCCTGTTGGTGAGGTTGTGGACAGGAGAGGTGTCCCGTAGGAGGAGGCCAATGGATGGGGGTTCAGGGAGATGGGTATGGACTCTTTCAGAGAGCCAAATCCTGAGCAGGGAGCTTGTGGAGGGTTTTGTTCTGTATCCACCCTCCTCACTATCCTCACCCATGCCTTCTCCAGCCCTTCCCTTTTATGCCTATGTCCATTCAGATCTGACAAAGTCATGACAGCTTGCTTTTAAGGGAGAAGCAAATTCTGATATATCCTCAGACACATATTATGTACAGAGACAGAAAATGGCAGGTTGAGGTATTGATAGGTTTCACCACAGAGAGACCAAAGTGGGCAGAGAGAATGGAAACATTAATGGTTGTTAACCTTGTGTCTGTGCATCTGCCAAAGGAGGACTGCATGTCTTCACAGCAGTGGCAGGGAGTGCACAGCAGATCTGGACTAGTATCTGGCACTTGGTGTATTGAGGGTGGATGGCAAGGCTTAGCACAGAAGTCAGCACAGATCACTTCACTTTTTCTCTGGAAGTCTGAGAAAACCTGAGCATGATCAATTATGGCACAATACTTTCCAGAGAGCAAGGTGGAGGCCAAGGGTGCTAAGCCTGGTTCAGAGGCCCAGGATGGTGGCCTGGATGATATGCCTGCCTCCCCGCTTGAGGCTGTGTTATATCACACAAGGGCTGCGGTCGTGCTCCCACCAGTGGACTGTGGGTTTTCTTTACTTGCAGGATTGACTATCTCACCCAGGAGCAGTCACTAGCACATGTATCCAAATGAGGGTCCAGGCTCAAGTGTTGGGTCAGCAGAGGTGGGCAGCTTCTTGGTTACACAGCCCCCAGCACAGTCTCCTGATCTCTTCCTCCCAGAGATAAGCCCTGAGAGCCACTGTCTTGTATGGTGCTCCCTGTAAGTTTTGGGGTAGGGCAGTGCCTGGTTTACAGCCTTACCACCTTAGCCTATGTAGAGAGATGCCTGTCCTTATGTATTTCTGAGAAGTGTAATAGTCCCACCAGTCTGAAATGCCCTGAACAACACTTATTTTTTTCTTTCTTTATATTTTTCTCTTGTTTCCTTTGGTACTGGGGATTCAGTTTCAATTCTCTGGGGCACTGTATAACTCATTTACTTGCCCTACCAATTTTCTTTTTGATTTTTATGTAAGGTCATTGAAACTGGCCATGAACTTGCCATCCTCCTGTCTCACACTCCCACGTTGCTGGGATACAGGTGTGCATCAGTGCATCTGGCCTAAAATCTGCAGCTATCCTTTCAAACAAATGAGTGTACTAAGAACCCAAGTAGATGTGGTCATACAGTCCTTTGAGGGGTGCTCAGGGCTCATCCCTTTCCTATCCCAGGCCAGGACCCAGCAACCACTTTCTATGTTCTGTTTCCAAGGCAAAAAGGGTTGTGTTTTTGAGCAGCATCATATCCAAGCTGTGGGTAGTTTTTGTTATTGTTATTTCCTTTTTGTTGTTATTTTTGTTTGTTTTTGGTAGCAGGGATTGAATGCTGAGGCACTATAAACTTTCACCACATCCACTATCTCTATTTTATTTAGAGACATTGTCTCACTGAGTTGCTTAACACCTCACTTTTGCTGAGCCTGGCTTTGATCTCTCAATCCTCCTGCCTCAGCCTCCTGATCCTCTGGGATTACAGGCATATGCCAACTGGCCCGGACATGTTCTCAAATAAAGGGGCTGTAGAGCTTCTTGAAGAGAGGGCAAGACATTGTCATTGATGGCATCAAAGCTGTGGACTGTCAGAAGTGGGAAAAAGATGACCAAGGCCTCCAAGTTGGGGGACATGCCAGAGTACTGCCCAGTGGAAGTTTGACAAATGGTGAGGGGATGGTCTGGGATGCATTGGAGTGGAGGCTCACCACCACCCATCCTGTTCCAGTTGACATCTGTCCTATCTACACCAGGGGCCATAAGGACCAGGTCCCCAGGGTAGAGGGGTCTCTCTATTCTTCAAGATAAAGGCCAGGGAACCCAAGATAGGTGCTCAGTGAGGGCAGAAATGCAGGAGACAAGTCAGAAAGAAGCAGCTGCCCCCATTTTTCATGTACTGCTGGCTGAAAAAGTCCAGTATTTAAATCCTAGATCACAGAGACACCCTTGACACCATCTTCATGGTGGGGAGCAGGCATAGGACTGATGCCTTAGAACCACCCTGACCCTGCATCTCTCTCAGCATCCATGTGGCAGTCGTGGCCCTCCTTTTCCTCTGGCTCCAGTGCCTCCTGTCATCCTTGCAGGAACCCAAGGACCTGGAGTCCTTTAAACAAGCTTCACTGCATGTGACTGGCACAGTGAACTGCAGGTGTTTGGATGGAGCAGCCAAAAGTTTCTCAGGGTAGCATCTGTGTCCTCCATGAAGCCACCACCATGATGAAGGTAAAAAATGTACCCTCCCCACAACTTATCCATCTCTGCCACCCCAGGATGCTTGGTAGTGATGGTTGTCACTTTCTGTTTTAGAATATGATGCATACCCAGCATTAAGTTGGGTTTTATTTTGTATGTTTTGATCTGAATCCATTTGTTCAGCCTAAACACAAAGATCTCCCTGTTGACTGCAGCAGTAGTTCATTCATCTTGGTGAGCCATGTTGGGGTGGTTTGGGTGGGTGGCCTTCTGTGAAGGACACTTGGGTGTTGTGGTTGGGCAGTTATGGAGAATGCTGCTGTGAGCTTACATGTGTGCTCTTCAGCCTTGTCTCTGGTCCTCTGCTTACACAGGAGGAGTGCAAGTGGCCAGGTCATGTGAGGCATGTGTGGACCTGCTGTCCTCAGTGGCTCTGCCTGCCCAGCACCCTTATTCCACCTGCTCCCTGACTGGGTCTTAATGGAATCCCATTTCCCATCACACCTCAGGTGGGTCCTTTGCCAGTGGCTGCTTCATGTTTTTGCTCACTGGTTTCTTCTCCATGTATGCATTATTCCTCTTTCTTTAGAGAAGAAACTGAAAAATAATCTTTGCTCCTTTGAAATATGGGAAGAGAGGAAAGTTGATGGAGTCAGATGAAAAGGTTTTTATTTTATCTTCATTAGACTGGAAATGAAGAAAGAGGGATAAAGGTATCATGATATTTGTGAGACAGTCTCAGCACTGGACAGAAAGTGGCAGAATTCCCCAGTTTGGCTGGGGGAGGCAATTATGTCTCTGTAAATCTCAACCATATCCAACATCCTACAAGATGTATTTTATCAAAGAAACTCATATTATGCTGAGTATATGCACTTGAGGCAGCACCAGTAGAATCCTCAGTCTATGCCTCACATGCAGAAGCTGTGGAAAGGCTAGGTGTCCTATTGAGGGAAGACCAAGGTGTTAAATAGGCAGGTAAAATATCAAAAGCTTGAGACTGGAGCAAAGATTTCACAGTAAACAGAGTGGCATAAAGTGGGGTAAATGGCCACAAACATGAACCCCATTGTCTTAAACCAGCATAATTTCTCAAAACATCAGATAGTACCAGTAGGGAACCAGAACAACCACCACACAGTCCAAATCAGCAAAAATTCATGGGATGCCCAATAGCATTCAGACCACATTTAGCACCGACTGATATGAGCCTTTCAATTGCCAGACACTGACTTGGAGAGAGGTCAGGAAAAGGAAGAATAAATTTGAAAGATGACCATGTCTCCAACATAGTCAGAACTCCAGAAGGGATTATTGAAAGAAGAAGTGACTAAAATATTATCACAATTTGGGTGACTTCAAATGCCACCTCCATCACATAGCTACCTTAAAAATCTGTCCAAGTCCCTTAACACACATAAACACCTACACCCTAATATCCAGTGATATAGGGTTTAGAAGAATGATTTGATTCATTTTAGAAAATCAAGAAAATTAAATGTTCTTGTATATGTAAGCAGAAATGTGTAATTTCTTGATCCCACTACAAATTCTTGGTCACATATCCACACCTGGTAAGGTAGCTAGTTAGGAATTCATCTGGAAGAGATTTCTATGAGAAAAAGGTGTCAGGTTCTCTATTAGCAGGGACATTGAAAGGCTTCCAATAATTTCAAATGGTTTACTTCCATTCTCTATAATGATTACTTTCTCAAACAGGTAGTAGCCTGTTTTAATGCTATATTTTAATCTCCTTCATGTTCTTGAGTTTTAGTAATTCTTTTCTGTACTCTGTATTGTTATGAATTTGCATTCTGAAGAAGGTGATTACACTTACATTGCTGTACTCATTGAACCCAAGAACCTATTTTTTTTATCAAATGTTAATTTCAGCAGCACAATAACTGAAAGAAAATGTGTTTGCTCTATCCACACAATGTCTTCTCCTGTTCTAAGTATTTGCATCTCTGTACAAGTCTCAATTCAAGCTTCTCTTCATTTTAAGACATATCTCTGGTTTTCTTCAGAATCCATAAACTACAGACCTGTCTTCCCTGTATGTGAAGTTGTTGATACTGGAATACCATTTACAATTGTCACAATGTTACTTTACATATGTAGCTGCATTGATTTGTCTAGTCAGATGCATTATAGCAAACCATCAAATCCCAATATGTAAAATAAATAAAGTCTTATGAAAGATTGTTGCTGAAAACTATCCCAGGAAGATGTCATTTAATTTCCCAATGGGGAAAATTAGCTCACCTCTCTCAATTTGTCAGTTTATGTTTTGGGTGATTTTGATGGGAAGAAATTGTTGGCAGGACTTTTAGAAACCAAGGCTATCATCTCCATATGGACTGAAGGGAAGGGCAGAGTATGTGTGCACAAGTGAGACTGACTTCAAGAATTCTGGGGCTCAGAGAGGGATGAAATTAAAGCACTGAAATGGTGGGAGGCTCTGAATTTACCCTGCTGTAGTTTCCAGTTCTTCTGAATCCTCTCAGTCTTCCCCAAACATCCAAATGCACAGAGAAAAGTGGTGGTGGTCAGAATTGGCTGAAAAACCATCCACTGAGTCCCTCTTTATCTTCTTTAATAGAAGAGTGAAACTGGTTAGAGTGTTTAGTTATATTTTCACCAGGAGATGATGGGTTAAACTGCTAAGTGAGGCAGAAGGTTTTAGGGTGCTTTTGAGTCCAGCCAGCACACATGCAATCAGTGTTCCTTTTCTTACACTGGTTACTGAAAGGCTATTAAGTCTCTGAAAAGCTGTATCAAACATCAAAAAAAAAAAAACCCTGAAAGATTGCGAGATTGAAAGGGAACTCAAAGCAGCCTGTCAATGCCTAGAGCCCAAAGCCTTTGTCTGCACAGTTGCTTCTTTTCATTGTGCCTCAGATCATGAGTTGTTTAAGGGCTGGGAAAGGTGTTAGAAAGATAGACTAATTCTAAAGGCAGACCAAGATTGGGATGGGTGTATGAGAATTTTATCTGATTTCCCACACTCACCCAAAACCCTTTGGGGCAGCCTAAAATAAAAAGTACACATTTCAAAATGTAATGCATGTCTATTCACAGAGATCTAAACCAATGTCTATAGATGACTTCTCCCTAGACAAAAAATGGGAAACTAAAATTTCAGAAAAATCCTTCTTATTTTTTCTTTTCTTTTTTTTCCAATTTATCATGGAAAGACCACACCAACATCCTTATATTTGACTGCTGAATAGTTGCTTATGGAAAACTTGTTTGCTTATGGAAAACTTGCCTTTACCCTGTCTGGAATAAGAAAAGTGAGAGGAAGTTTTTAATTGCATAAAATATGACAACCAGTAGTGTTGGATGTGTGAATGTATGATTTTTGTTAAGATTACAGCTAAACAGGACTTATTTCATATGATAACTCTTGTCCCTAGGACACATGAGGAACAAAATTAAAAATCATATTTATTGGTCAAAAATATTAATACATTTTATTGGTTTCATGTCATCCTCCATCATTGGAATTAAAGCAATTTTCTAAACCAACAGTGACTTAGAGAGAAAAAGTCATGCAAGAAGATTTTATGAGTGAAAACTTCTGATGTCCCACAACCAATTTTGCTCTACTTCAAATGCATGAGCCTATGGAAGACTTCCTCTTACATCTAGATCCATAGTGGAGGAAGAGGCAATTATAGATCAGAAAATCCTGCTGAAAGTGAAAGCAATGTTTACTCTTCATTTTGGAAAGTTTTCTATGATTCTCTAATTTCTCTATAGGACATGACAAGATCCCTTGGTGTCCCAAGATCTTCAAAAATCTTCAATCTACATATCAAATTGGAGAAATAATGAATTTTGTTCCAGAGTAATATTTTTAATTTAATCAGCTTATATGGCAGAGGTGGGTAAAATAAAAAATATATATATATACCATTTGAATCAATAAGAACTGAAGAAGAGAATGAGAAAAAGGTATCAGATATCAATGCCCATATCTGACTTCTTAGACCTCCTTATAATTAACATAAAGTTTCTATGTATCAGAGCTGAAGCCTTTATTAAATAAATTTGCATTTGCTCAGCAAAATCTAATTTGAAAAAAAAATTCTGTTTCCATCCATGAAGGAATTGCAGGGATCAGATTTATCTTCTTACCTTAAAAAATTAAAATAAATAAATAAATTTAACAAGAAAGAGTTTCACATATTGAACAATTGGCAAGATAGGTTACCAAGCCATTTTTTTAAAAAAGGAAAATAAATGAGGTGAAGTCTGCAATTGTCCAAGCTTACTGCCTGACAGTAAGAAAAGGTGGCAAATTCCCTGAGTTGAAGAGACATGCTTCATAAATCAAAGGAGATGAGGTGGTAGGAAACAGAAAAGAGAGTATTGCACAGAGAGAGAGAGAGAACTCCAGAGATCTGCAGTGTGTTCCTCCTGATTATCTCTCTCACTAATGGACAGCAACTGCATTGGAAGACACAAGCTCAAGAACTTGAGAAGAGTCATCAGAAAGATCAAATGAGATCATTTTGGGAGCTCACCCAGATATGAAGTCAGTTTGCATTCCTGTCAGAGTGAAAAGACTAACAGAGTACCTAGCAGTGTCCTCAGAAAAGTATCGCCACAGTGTGGGGCCAAATTGGCCCTGGGTAAAAGCTTAATTGCTCAAAAGAAAATCTGAAAATAATCAAATTATTTTCAAATAACCTAACTACTGCATTCCATAATGAAGCTCTCAAAATCCTTCAAGAAATACCAGAACTCCATCATCTAACATAGTAAAATTTACAATGTTCGGCATCAAGCCCAAAATTTCCAGGCAAACCAAGAAACATAACAAAAGAAACAAAGCAAGAAAACATATGCCATAATTAGGGGGAAATAAATCAATACCAACAGACCCAGAAAATATATAGGTGATAGAATTAGCAGGTAATAACTACAAGTTAGCTATTTAAAATATACCTCCAATGTCATGAATGTTGAGCAAAGTTTGAACATTCCAAGGAGAAGGATAAATAATATATACATATATACACACAGACACACACACACAAACATACACACATATATATAATCTTCTAAAGATAAAAATGCAATATCCTAAAAAAAAGTACACTTTGTGGAATTAATAGCATTTCGACAATACAGAGGCATTAGCAACCTTAAGACATGGCAATAGAAACTATTCACAATGAAGGAAAGTATAAAAAAAAATTCTAAGAAATAATGGGCAAAAGTTCTCAAAATTTAATGAAACTTATTCAAACCATGAATCCAAGAAGTTCAACAAAACCCAAATGCACACACACACACACACACACACACACACAGAAGAAAATTACACCAAAACTTTATAATCAAATTGCTCAAAACAGTGACAAAGAGAAAATCTTAAAAGGAAGAAAATGATCTAATGGGCACAAGTAACAGAATAGCAGAGATAAGAAGGACAGACTTCTTATCCAAAACAATGCAGTCCTGAAGACAGCAGGGCAGCATCAAGGAAAAAACTGCAAAGAACAGAGACATCTTTCACTAATGACCAATGAAGGTCTTTTTCAAACATACAAAAGCTGCAACACTTTGCTAACAACAGACCAAAATGTTAAAGGAAGTCCTCTGCACAGAAAGAAAGTGATACTAAATGGAAATCTGGATCTGCACAAAATAGTGAGGATAACCAGACATTGTAAGTATGTGGACAAAAATGGCATGTTTTTTTGTCATTTAAAATAGGTGGAAATGTGGAGGGGTTAATTTTATTGCATCAGTCACCTGCTGCTGAGTAATGTCACAGTAAAACTTAATGGACTAAAGCAAGTCTTTATCTTTTCCACTGGGTATGGGTCATCTAAATAGTTCCGTTATTCTGAGCTATTTTTGGCTGATCTTGGAGGGTTCACACTCACGAATCTGCAATTAGTTGGGAAACCAATTGGATGTGCTAACTAAGGATTGCCTTAACTCAGGTGACTTAGCTGTACTCCCTGAGGTCTCTCTCTTCCAGAAGGCTTATGTGACTTATTCTCACTACATGGCAATGTCTACACCTGAGTAACCCCAATCATGCCAAAAGGCAAGAGGCACACTTTTCAAGGTTGTGCTTCTATTACATTGGTTAATCTCCCATGATCTAAAGCAAGTCAAATGGGCAACCTCAGAGTTAGAATGGGAAAGACTGCAATTCTTTTTTAATTTTAGGGTAAAGGTGTGATTATAGAGAAGATATTAATTGTGGATATTAATTAAATCAATCCACCGTGCACATCTACTTTAGTGCCCAAGGATGAATCTACCAACCTAAATAATCCATGCACATATACACATGAACTATATAAGCTACCTAAAGTTTTCCTTTGCTTAGATAGTTTTTTAAAGCTCTTCATTGTCATTCATGATAATCTCAACATTATGGGTAGCAGAGTATTAAGGAGACAGGGATAAAGTAGAATAGGTACATAAAGAAAGAAAAATTAATGTATTGTGGAAAGACATGCTCACAGCACATTAGACCTGGAATAATAGAGAGAATTGAGAAATGCGACCAACTAGGCAGACAGGGAGATAAAGAGGGAGAGAGGGGCAAGAAAAGAAATGTCAGACATCATAATAAAGAGACTGATATTGAAGAACAAAGTTACTCTGGCTAAAAAGTTTATTTCATGCTTTCTTAAAATTTTAATTTAGAACTGCTAGGTAGAATTACAAAGTGATTATCCTGAGCAAAAGTCCAAATTGACATCCATGAAATGGGTTATACTTAATACTTAAAGAATATTCAAGCTTTTGTACTGATCCATGATCTCCAAATTAGGATTTGACATCTCTGCCAGTCACTAGTTTTCAGAAGTGAAAAGGGAGAAGAAAGATTTCAGTACCTAATGTTTCTGTTCAGTACCTAATGTTTCCATGAAGTAGCAATGAATAAGGTTCCTTCTGCAACTCACTTATCTACAGAGCCCTAATCCCATAGCACTTCTGACCAAGTGAGGTAACATGGATTCTATTTCTATTCTTGAATAGAAAATGTATTTAATTGTCTTAAATACAATCATACCAAAGTTATGCTTGAGTGACACAGACAATGCTATTCATTATTACACCTAAGCGAAAATGTATTTAATTTTCTAGTGTACTGCTCTTATACAAATTGAAATTGGCAACTTAAAGTATTTTAAAAACAAAATTGTATTTGGAATCCTTTTTTTATGTTAAATAATATTGTCTTCATGAAAGAAAAAACTGCCATTCATATTCTTCTAAATCAAATTTAGTTGTTCTGGTATTAAGTATAGGAATTCCAAGAGGAAAGAGAAACAAAAAGAATACAGAAGGAAGAGAAGGAGAGAAAGAATAAGGAAGGAAGGGAGGGAGGAAGGGAGGAAGGAAGGAAAGAAGGAAGGAAGGAAGGAAGGAAGGAAGGAAGGAAGGAAGGAGGGAAGACAGATAAATAGCATAGTCTTCTTTGGGATATACATAAATAATTTTTACTAATTTATAAGAAACTGTTAAAGGAGAAGTTGAACAATAGAACTGAAGGTTTGCCAACAAACTCTGGGGGAGCAGCCTGTGCTAGTGTCTAGTGGGACTACTCTATTGTAGTATCTGCATCCCAAGTGAAAACCCAAACCACACATAAATGATTCATTGGAGAATGTAGTGATATAACTAAACAACAACATCATTATTAGTTGCAAACCAACATTCACACATGACCTGCATCTATATGAAGAGAATGTATGTTTAAAGGATGAGCTTCATTTTAAAAACCCTAATCAAAGAGAGATGATATGGGTTGCTGAAGCTGTTGGCAAAATAGTACCCAAGGGTCAAATCCAAACTACTGCCTCTAAATTTTTGTAACACAGCTATACCAATGCATATTATGTACCACTTCTTTCATGAGTCATTGTAATAGAAACCATATGGTCCACAAAACTTAGAATATTTATTATTTATCCCTTCACAGAAAAAAATTGGGTAACTACTGGTTTAGTGAAATGAACATCAATTTGAAGTTGAACAAACCTGGATTCAAATTTTCCTCTTTTTAATTGTATCTCTGAGCATCAATTTATTCCTCTTTTTTTCAAAGGACAAAGAAGACTTAATAATAAATAACTTGTAAGGAGTTGAAAGGATAAAGAGACTAGTATCTGGCACAGAAGAAAGCAAGAACTATTACCAAGCACATTTATAAATAATAGATACTATTAATAATTAAGTCCTTATTATGTAATTATTTAAGAAAAACAGAAAGATGAAGTCACTTCCTTTTTTAAAAAGTGTAGTGCATTAAGGCCCTAAAGATGACAGAAAAACCACAGAGCCAAGGAAAAAACTTAAATCTCTGTGATCTAAGAGTTAAGATAGAGTTAGGCAAGAGCCACCAAAATGGATGGATTTTATTTCAAAATGAAATAATTCATTGGACTTTCAAAATGAATGATCATTATGATGGATTTTTATTCTATTAATAACAACAAAATCCACGGAAGAAATGACTAGAAACTGCTGCAAATCAACAAGAGAAAAAGACAAGAAACCCATTTTAAAATAAATAAAACATGTTAGTAGGTAATTTCTATAAGGGAAAGTCCAAAGAGATGCTCACACTCCCTAGTGATGGGAAAAATACAACATAAAGCAAACCTTTTCTACTTTAAAGCCATGGGGATGTTAAAAATGAGAAAGGTGATAGCACACATGTCCCTGTGGCTCAGGGAAGTCAGGCACATCACCCATCCCTGGGGAAGTGCCAGCTGCTACATTTATTCTGGAGGGCATCCTGGTGATGCCTGATGGAAATAAGAATGTGTGAATCCTCTTACCCACTTCTGCACAGGCAGCTCAATACCACACACATACAGGTGTATGGTCAACAGCATAGAGAGGTGATCCAGATGCACCCTTCAACAGGGGAACTCCTGACAACTAATTCCTAGTTGGTACCATTGAGTGAATGCTAAGTTCTGCCAAATGCTTTCTGTTCATCTGTTCAAAACACATGATTTCTCTCCATTTATCTGTTGATATGGTGTGAATTACATGAAGTGATTTTCAAATGCTAACCTTATCTTGAATTCTTAGATACACCCCATTTGAGCATTACATAGTCTACTTTTATATGTTGCTGGATTTGATTTGTTAATGTATTGCTTAGGGTGATTTTGTTGTGGTAGTAGCAGTGGCAGTTTTGGTTTTGTTTGTTGAGTTTTGGTACTGGGGGTTGAACCCAAAGGGGCTTAACCACTGAGCCACATTCTTATCCCTTTTTAATGTTTTATTCAGAGACAGTGTCTCACTTAGTTGCTTAGGGCCTTGCTAAGTTGCTGAGGCTAGTCTTCAACTTGCAATCCTCCTACTTCAGCCTCCGGGGCCACTGGGATTACAAGTATGTGCCACCTTGCCTAATTTGTTTAGGGTTTTGCCTCTATATTTATGAATGAAATTGGACTATGATATTATTTTCTTATATAATTATGTTCTGGTTTGAGTATCATGTTACAATGTTCTCATAAAATAATTTCATAGAAAATTGGTACATCTTTAAATACTCTTAAAACTAATCTTGAACTTTTCTTTATGAGAACATTCTTGATTAAAAATTTAGTACTCCTCTATTAGTCTTTATTATCTAATAGAAACTGCACTATTTGACCAACATGATATAAAAGCTTATATTATCTACCTCATTATGATTTTTTTTCATTCAATTTGATTTTCAGTTTCTTAGGAAGGAAGTTTTCATCACTGGTTTCTTCCTTTCTATGTAAACATTTAGAGTTATAAATCTCCCAAGTATTGTGAGAGCTGCAACCCACAAATTTTGATGTTGGGTTTTAACTTTCACTCAGTTAAAAAACATTTCTAATTTTCCTTGTTCTTGCTTCTTTGACCAATTAGTTATTTAAAAGTATGTTTTTTATTTACAAATATCTGGATATTTTCCAGATATCATTCTTGCATTAATTATCATGTTAATTCTGTTGGGGTTAGATAGCATACTGAGAATTATATAAATGACTTCAATTTTTTTTTAAAATTTGTTTGTAGCTCATTATATGCTCCTTTTGTGAATGTTACATAAAAATGTGTATTCTGCAGTTGTCAGGTATAGTATTGTATAAAAACCAGATGTGTTGGACTTGTAGTGTTATTCAAATCCTCTATATCTTACTTCAAAACTTACTGAGGAAGGAATATTGACTATTTCACTACTATCCATTTTTTCCTTTGTTTTTAAATTTGTCCTTTGAAAATATACATGACAGTAGAGTGCTAACTATAATTCTTAAATTGTCTGTTTCATCTTCATTTCAATAAATTTTGCTTCACGTATTTTGTAAAGCTATATAGTTCACACACACTCTATGTTATATTTTTCCCTAATAAATTAACCGTTTTATCATCATAAAATATTCCTTTGTCTCTGGCAATAATCCTTACTCTAAAGAATATTTCATTTGACCTTAATATAGCTATATAGATGTAACTGTAACTTTCTTGTATTTAGTATTGGCATAGTATGGATTTTCTTTCTGTTATTTTTAACCCATCTATATCTTTACATCTAATGTACACTTCTTGCATAACAGTGTATAGTTGGGTTTTGTTTTGTTTTTATAGAATCTTAGAATTTCTCTTTATATTCTTTTTGTATTCTTATCCTAAGTTTTATTTCAGCACATAGTATAAGTATGTATATATGCATTTCTTTAATCTTACTTTCATAGTCAACTGTCATTCAAATAAATTTTAAATTAAGAGGAAATTTTTTAATTTGCCCATCACTTACCATTTCAAGTGCTAATCTTGCCTTTATATAGATCCTGATTTCCATCTTTTTTTTATTCTTGTTTGCTTGTTTTGCCTTGTTTTGAGATGGATTCTTGCTATGTTGTCCAGGAAGGTCTTGAACTTACAATTCTCTTTCAGCCTCATGAGTAGCTGGGTGCCACACCAGTGCAACCAGACTTGGATTTTTTAAATTTGATTTGATTTGAGAGGTGTGTGTGTGTGTGTGTGTGTGTGTGTGTGTGTGTGTGTGTTCTTATGCAAGTGTTCTACCACAGAGCTACACACTCCAACTCTCCAACCCCTTCATCTGGGCTCATTAATGATCAACTTGAAGAACTTCCTTTAGCATTTCATGTAGTGCAGATCTTCTGGTGAATAATTCTTTTAACTTTTGTTTTTCTGAAAATTTCCTCTATTGGTTTCACATTTGAAGAATATTTTTACTCTATATAAAATTCTAAGTTATAGTTTTAAGTATTTTAAAGTCACTTTTATTGTCTTATGGCTTACACTTTTCCCAAAACATAGAAAAAAATTATTCTTATTCATTAGTACCCTGTAAATGATGTGTTATTTTTTCTGGATAATTTTAGTATCTTTTATTTATCCATTTCTTAGTAGTTTGACAAAAATGTGAATTGACATGACTTTACTAGGGTTGATCATGTGTGCTGTGTTTTGAGACTCATAAATGAGTACTCCAATTTTTTAATCAATTTTGAATTTTTTCTCCACTCTGATATCTTTTAAGATTTTTTCTGTACTGATACCACCATCTTGACTCATTTTGTGCCTCTAAATCCTATGCACTCAAAATCTATGCACATAGAACTATTTAATAAAGTCTGACATGTTGCTGAAACTATGTTCATTTATTTTTAGTTTTTAATTCTTTAGCTTCAGATTGCACAGTTAATTTTGCCCTTTTCACTAATTTATTAATATTCCATCCTACAATGGATTAATCTGTTAATTTTATACAGTATTTCTTCAGATATTACATTTTTTCATCTCTAGACTAATTATCATCTTTTTGATCCCTCTTGTATCTTCCATTTTTAGGTTTCAGGTCATCAGGTTTCTTTTGTATATTCCATTTCTCTCTTCTTTAAAAGTATTTTTTACTAACTATAAGATTTTATATTTCCTTTATACCTTTGAATATAAATACTCTTAAAATGAGGCTATTTAAAATAAATGTTTCAAGGGTCTGATATCACTACAGAAAAAATATCTTAAAGATATCAGCATTAATATTTTTCAAAATTGACCAAAAATTTGGAGTACCCTGTTAGATTTTCATTGATGTGACAAAATACCTGGGAAACAAACTTAAGGGAGGAAAGATTTATTTTTGTTCTTGGTTTTAGAGGTTTAAGTCTATGCTCCATCGCTTTGAGCCTATGGTGAGACAACATCTTGGCAGAAGGGCATGGTGAAGTAGAGCTGCTCACCTCATGGTAGTCAGGAAACAGGAGTTGGTGGCCATGGATAAGAAGTATCCTTCCAGGGTATGCCCCCAGGGTTCTACTTCCTCCAATTAGTTCCCACCTCCTACAATTTCCAGTACCTTCCATTCTACCTAGTCATGTTTTGGTCAGCTTTTCCATCACCATGTTCAAAAGACCTGAAAAGAAAAACATAGAGGAGAAAAAGTTAGTTTGGAGCTCCTGATTGCAGAGGTCTCAGTCCATGGGTGATTAACTTCATTGCTCTGGGCCTAAAGTGAGGTGGAACATCATGGCAGCAGCATGTGACAGAGGAAAGCTGCTCAGAACATCATAATCAGGAAGCAAAGAAATAGAACTTCACTCACCAGGGACAAATGTTTTACCTTTTGTGGTAAACCCCAAAGCCATGCCCACAATTGCCTGTCTTCTTCAATCACATGCTATCTACCCTCAGTTACAAACCAATTAATCCATATTAGTGGATTAATCTACCAATTAAATTAATGCTTTTATTACCCAATCATTTCACCTCTGAATTTCTTGCATTTTTCTAAAGCATAAGCTTTTGGAGACACTTCATATCTAAACCAATACAAGCTATGAATCCCCCAATAGATTAAACCACTGATGAAGTCAGAACCATCATGATCACTACCCCAAAACCCCATCTATGAATATTACTGCATAAGAGATCAAGTCTTCAACACATGAACTCTGAAGCACAACCCAGGTCCAAATCATAACAACTACCCATTTATGAATCTCAAAAAATAGCAAGCTGGATTAATCCACATTAAACTATATCAATGCACATTGTGATCAAATTACTAAAGAATTGATAAGAAGAATATAATTATCTGATAAATCTATCATATGTATAATTTAGGGATCAGTTTATATTACATTATTTTTCTTCTAATTATGGAACATATTTTGTGCTTCTTTACATGTCTCATATATATTTGTTGTAATATAGATATAACAGACACTATAATTTTGTGCATCTGAATTTCATTGTATTCCCGAATGGAATACTGGGTTTTATTTCGGCCCACAAAACATTTCCTTGTAGATAGTTTGGTCCATTTAAATCTCATCTTGTGATATTTCGGAGTAGATCAAGAATATCATTTGTTCTATGGCTACCATAGTCTTTCTTCTGGAAAATTGTCTTTCTATGTTCCCTACTGAATGCATAGGGTTACTGTACTCACTGGTTGGACCTCCAATATCTCCTAACACTGTCTTAAGTTCAGATCAGCTGACAGTCCCCAGTATGTGTCCATTATATAACATGTCATTTACCAGGCCAAATGGAACTGTATTCCGCAGTTTACAGATTAGCATTAGAACAACACATATTTCTGACTGTCTTTCCCCATGTAACTCTCTTCTGCTCAGTATCCCTCCTATTCCACAAATTCAAATTTCCTCAGTAGCCCCAAACTCTGACCTCTGAATTCTTGGCTCACTGAGAATGCTAGGTTCTACTGGGCTTGTTGTTCATGTCCTGAAGTCTTAGAGTGTTTCCAGGCAGAAACCCACTTGCTTGTATGTGATATAAATGTTTCATCATTTATGTCATGGTTACCCATCCTCTGTCATTTTAGATGCACTTTCCAGGGTCAGCTTAATGCAACCCATTTGCCTTTTCCTGTGCTAGTGTAAAAGCTCTAGTCAGATATTTTTCATGAAATTCTGCCTTTTAATCACATCATAGCATAGAAACATCAATTTTTAACTTTTTTTGGTTACATTTAGCATTCTCCGTATATTTTTCAGTCTGAAGATGGTTTTAGGATAAGAAGATGAGTTGGAGACAAGTCTTCCAGGAGGTAATTAATCACTTGTAATCAGCACCTATGGCCATTCACAGAAGGTGAGAGGCAAGTGAAGAAAAGAGTGACTTCAGCATCCTTTCAGGGTAATTGCAAATTCTGCTAAGGTTACCCTCATTAAAATTGTTATTAACTTTCCTTCCCCATGAGGATAGTTAATTAGTTCTTCCTCATATTTTAAGATTAAGGGAATTAAGTAGGAAAATTAGAGTTAACATGTCCATCCGTGGGGTAAACTGATTTCTTTAGGAAGCTGTTAATAGACCCTAAAAAAGGTCTATGAAAATGAAATTGTTGTAAATTTTTCTGAGTCCTCAAGTTAAAAGGCAAAAATAATTAGTGTGCACATATTTTATCCAACCTTATGCATTTGTTCTGAACTTTTTTTTACTTTGTTTCCCTAAATAATAATTTCCCTAAAATAATAATTTTTATTTAGAAGATTCTGATTTAAAAATTATTTTATACAAATAAAGGCAAATTTTCAATGAAAATAAACAAAATTTTAAATAGAAAACACCTAGGACCTTCTCAGGACCTAGTTAGGGGTAAATTAAAATTATAAATCTGTTGTTATTGACTATTTAATTAGCAAATTGCATTATTATAATCTGTGATGTATGCAAGGACATCACATTGTATTCTATTTTATTATCACTGATTTTGTGTTATCAGTGATTAGTTCACTATTTTCTTCACACTTTTTTCTATAGCATTTACAAGTGTGAATAATGATATTTGAGAATAAAATAGTTAATAATTTTAAAGCAACAGAGTGTGCAAATTTTCTTAGAAACTAATGTAATCTTGCTAGTATTTTATGAAGTAGCTACCATACCATGTTTTCCAAATTTCATAGAGAGGAACACAAAAGCATAGAGAGGAACACCACCAACCTAAATGTTGGAACCAGCCCATACACCCAGAGCCAGGTTCCAGAACCTGGGCTCCTAACCTCTGTATTCTCCTGCTGTTCATTCATTCATGGATGTGGAAGTTTGTGAGTATATGCATGATTTTAAGTCAAGTCCTGGACACCAAGGTACTATAAGTGTCTGAGTTCAAGGACAATTCATCAAATGCAGATTGACTGGTGCTGCATGCTAAGAACTCATGGGATCCAAACCAGCACTCTACAGGACAGAGGAATTTCTCTTTCCACCTTCATCCTAATGCTATTCTCAGATACAAGTTGCAATGTTGATGGGCAGGAGCTGACCTAGAATAGACAATAAAAGACGTTTCAGTGAAAGGCTGCTTGGAAGAATCATCTGTGAATAGTCACTTTTTTGAACCTCACTGGAGATGTCCCACTGGGTACTTCCAGGGCTCAGTAAACATTTATAACACCCCTAAAATTTCCCTTAGAGAAAACAAATCAAATTGATCTCTATTTTTACTATATTGTCCCAGTGATTTTATTAATTCTAGAACTGCTGATGGGTATGAAAAGATAACCTTTGGTGTGAATAAAACAAGCACATGAAGAAAATAAAGGCCCCTCTTATTTCATTTAGTGAAGTAATAAGAGTTCCAATTATGTGATGAATACTACATATAAAAATAATTACTTATAATTTGGGAGGAGGTGTACCAGGGATTGAACTCAGGGGCACTCAACCACTGAACCACAACCTCAGCTTTTTCTTTTATATATATTTTGTTTTGAGACAGAGTCTCACTAAGTAGCTTAGGTCTTTGCTAAGTTTCTGAGACTGACTTTGAACTCATGATCCTCCCAGTCTCAGCCTCCTTGAGCCACTGGGATTACCAACAGGTGCCACAGCTCCCAGACCTACTTACAATTCTGATCATTCAGATGCAATAGGTCTGAGGTGAGCCCATATATTTACATTTTTAATAGCAATTTTCATGTCCAACCAGGATGGAGAGCTGCCTTAGATGAGAGAAGAGAATGCCTTGTAATGGAAGCTAGAGGGCCAAGAGAGCACATGATGGAACAACCATCTAGCTTGTGGGTTTGTGACTTTTTGGTGGAAGTGGAATTTAAGCTAGAACTCCAGGATAAGGAGAGTTAAGTAGCTAAAAATAAATACTGTAAAGAAAATAGCATATTCAAAAATTCACAGGGCCTGAATAAAAATACCTGGCAAAAGTCAATTATGACTGGAGGTTTGATTGACTGGGTGGGGCCAGTAGGGCTGAGGGTGATGAGAGCAGGAACTAGTAAGGTGTGGACTAGAGAAGGAGGCTTATCTTAGTGGTTTCAACCAGAAACATGAACAAAGTGTGTTCTGCCTCCATCTCCCAGATTATCCAACTGGAATTTGCCACATCCCTCAGAAAAACAAGGTCTGCCTGCTACCTGTTACTCATGGAGGTGTTAATGCAAGCTTTTCTGACTTTCTGCAGCATAGACCAGCAACCAGTTGTGAAAAAAAATAGAAAGAAAAAAACATGTGTCTCTCTCTTAAAAGTTATTCTCAAAAATTTTTACATATGCATTCTGTTTCCCTATCTGCTTAATATAAACTGTTATGTTATATTCATATCTGTATTGGAAGTCATTTTGTGGACAGAAATATTCATTTTAAAATTAAATTTTAATTACACAAATAAAACATGAACATATTCTCTATATAACTGATTAAACTAGTAGATATATATTGTCTCTCACTTCTTTGCCCATCCTGATTTCTCCCTCAAATGTAACCACATTCACCAATTTACTGTGTATTTCCATACAGTTTATTATGTATTTATAGAAATTGCACAGCTTTATTTTATTTTTTAAAAAATATACATAAATAGGATAATACTGGGCTGTTTCTTTTTCCACAATTTTTCATGGAGATTGAAAAAATACATTATTCAAAATAGATGCCTGATAAATAAAAAGCTAATGAATGGATCATAATTTCAAAATCTAATGATTTCAGGCTCCCCATGCAGTAGACCTAAGTTTGAATCTTGGCTCTACTACTTACTAATAGTTTCACTTTGTGTAAATCATAACTTACCTTAAGCCATTTCTTTAACTTTAAAATAGAGATGGATCTACTTAACTTATAGGATTATTATAGTAAAGCACAAAGAACAGTGCCTGTTCTAGAAACTAATGTGCCAATTTGATTTCCCCCTTAGCTTTATTCACTCATAATTAGTGGTTCAGCATCCTTCTTCTTTCAATCAGATGGGAGATTGAGAAACACAATCTTCCAAATGCCTCTTGGAAATGTCCATGTGTATGTCCCCAGTAGTGTGACCAAAAAATGACCCAAGTAAGGTGACTTAAAACAGCAAAAATACATTGTGTCAGAGTCTGAAGTGAAGTTGTCCCCAGGGTTATATTCCTTCTGCTGGTGGTAATAAGCAATCTATTCTTTATCAGCATTCCTTGATCCATGACAGGTTGCCTCCTCCTCTTTCTCTCTTTTCTCTTAGAAGAACACTCAGGATAGCATTTAAGTTCAACCTGGGTAATACAGGTGGATTGCATCTCAAAGGACAATGACTCTCTGTTACAGGTGGTCCCTACTTCATGAAACCAACCAGCTCACACAGACACCAAAAGATATTTATAAGATGAAAGCATTCAGTTCTACAATCCTACAAAAGAAAAAAGATACCCCTTGTGCCACAGTTCACCTGTCCAAATCCCAAATTTTACAGTTTTCCAGAGACTTCCTAAATCCATGACTCAGCTGCCTGATAATTAGAATAAAGGATTACACACTCAGAATAAACAGCCCACCCCTCTGCTGGGCTAAGCCCAGACTGGGCCCTTCAGGCAGGGCCATCCTTCAGAATAAGCTGAGGCTTTGAGGCATGAGCCATCTTCAAGAATACTTAAGAGAACTAAGGGTGATGCCAATTTGCAGTTTCTAAAATATGCTGCTTGTCTCTGTTTACCTTTGATCAGGAGAAATGGCAGCATTCTGTCAATGTTCAAAAGCTGCTCTATCTCAACTTCTGTTATAATGAAGTTGGCTGTGAACTTTCTAAAGAGGGTGCACACAGGGTAATGATCTGAAAAAACACAGAAAGCAAATCTCCAAGCTGCTGGCAGTCAATCTGGGAAGAAATCATAAGTGATACACCAGCCCAAAGGCACCCACCAGACAGCAGTTAAGCCTCTTGACAAGCTTGCCTCCAAATAGAAATTGAAAGAGAGTCATGGAAGTAGCATCTTCTCTGGAGGGGTAAAGAAACTAAGTACAGTAGGAGATGGAATATGGCAATACTTACACTAATGTAGACTCCATAATTAAATTCCAGAACCATGACAGCAAAGGAAGATGGTATTCAAAAATAGCAGGTGCCTCTTGGAGAGTTTTTGACAGAGAGAATTTTGTAAGGCATCAGGCTGATAGCCATGGGATGAAAACATTGGTAAAACTCTACAAAGGAGATCAGAAAGAGCTGGTGCTGCTTTTCTGGCCCTTGAACAAGTACTGGCTCCTAAGTAGTTTTAATTTCCTCTGGGATCCTTCAGCTGTGCACAAACTTTGTTGATGAAGGGATGGTCACAGGCACAGTGTAGTCCTGGCAGCACAAATGACTACCCACCTGCCTGTATCAGTATACCTCCCAGCTACAGTGCATCTCAAAGCTGGACCAGAGAGATGACTTCAAAGACAATGCCCATGCAGCATGAGGTACTGATGTACAGAGTTGGACTCCAGAGTCAGATGGACCTGATGGTCATTAAGTACTACAACTTAGTATCATGTGATCTTAGGGAAGTTACTAAACCCATCCAAGCTATGGGATATTATTCATCTGTGAATACAGATTGTAATATAGCCAACATCAGAGCAGTATTTTAAAGAATAAATGCTTCTGTGATGAGGCAATCATCTCACAGCATGGGACATGGTAAAAAACTTCAAATGGGCTCACTGTCAGGTGTCTATCATCCGCCATTTTCATGCCTCTTGCCTGTCCATTGGCTGCCTTACTCCTATATGTCACCCAACACTCGAATTTTACCTCCCAATCATCCCACAACAGTCAGCAAACTGATCACCAACTGCCAGTGCAGCACCAGCTGCCTGCTGCTGCCTGGAAGTTTACTGTCACAGTACCTGCAGGTTTGATTACATGTGGTTGCTGCCAATTTGAGACAACAGCCAGGCCCCATAGGACCCCTGGCCCAACTGACTGAACACTGTCTCCAGGAACCCTCAGCCCAAATGATCACTACCTGCCTCTGGGGCCCTCATATCAACTGACTGCTCCCTGCAGCCAGAACCCCCAAACCAACTGACTGCGCCCTAATACCAAAACACCAGACCAACTGATTGCACCTGGTCTCCAGGATCCCACAACCACACCAAACACAACTGATCTCCAAGACCCCTGCCAGACCAACCACATCCTGTCTCCAGGACCTCCAGCTGACCACATCCACCCCTGAGCTTCAGCTCCCCATTTGCCAACACATTTTGAAGCCAGAGTGGTTCTTGGATAATCCTGGAAGCCGTAGCTCCAATCTTTGAGTGGGGCAAATCCCATCCTGCGATGACTGCTGGAGGCTTGAAGTTCATAGGTACCTCTCATCCATCAGGCTACTGAACACTGGGAAGTTTCATTAGTATATGACTGTTATACAGTAGATTTTCTTTTTTCTCATTTTTAAAAACTTAAGTTTTTGTTTCTTTACTTTTCTTGCTCTCTTTTGGTTTTGTTTACCTGTTCCCTCAGAGTCTTTTTCTCCTTTTTTGAATGTTAACATCCAATTTCTTTTGATTACACTCTCACTCTTTCTATTTTCTAGAACTTCTGTATATTCTTTCTTATCCCATTAACAGCCACATCCTACATTCCTCTGCATCCTCTTTGTCCTCCATTAGAAACTGCAGACCTTATTGCAAATCTGTTTGTTTTACCAAAGATAATATTTGAACTCATTTTGTTTATTATGACAATTTTGTTATTGTCTCCATGGGGGCTATTTGGTCTAGGATTGCATAGTGTCTGATTTAGGCAATGTTAATATTGATCTCCCTTTAAAGAAATGGTTTTGGAAGCCTATAGGGCTACTATAAGCTTATAGGGGGAAATCTGCAATACCCTAGAACTGCAGCGCTAGAGGGGAAGATACATGAACATCATAAAAAACAAAGGAAGAAAGTGATCCAAACAAATCTAGATTCTATATTAATAGAATCCAATGATAGTATGTTAGAAGAAATGTCAGAAAAGGACTTCAGATTATACATGATTAAGATGATTCATGAAGCAAACGATGAGATAAGAGAGCAAATGCAGGCAACAAATGGTAATAACAATAAACTGAAAGAGCACCTGCAGGAAACAAAAGATCATTTCAACAAAGAGATAGAGATTCTAAAAGAAAACCAAACGGAAAATTTTGAAATGAAGAAGACAATAAACCAAATAAAAAACTCAATAGAAAGCATCACCAACAGACTACACCACTTGGAGGACAGAACCTCAGATAATGAAGACAAAATATTTAATCTTGTAAATAAAGTTGCCCAAACAGAGAAGATGGTAAGAAATCATGAACAGAATCTCCAAGAACTATGGGACATCATGAAAAGACCAAATTTAAGAATTATTGGGATTGAAGAAGGCACAGAGATACAAACCAAAGGAATGAACAACCTATTCAATGAAATAATATCAGAAAATATCCCAAACCTGAAGAATGAAATGGAAAATGAAACACAAGAGGCTTACAGAACACCAAATGCACAGAATCACAACAGATCCACACCAAGGCACATTATAATGAAAATGCCTAACATTCAAAATAAAGATAGAATTTTGAAGGTCGTGAGAGAAAAGCATCAGATTACATATAGGGGGAGACCAATAAGGATAGCAGCCTACTTCTCAACCCAGACTCTAAAAGCTGGAAGGGCCTGGACCAACATATTTCAAGCTCTGAAAGAACATGGTTGCTAACCAAGAATCCTATACCCAGCAAATCTAAACTTCAGATTTGAAGATGAAATAAAATCCTTCCATGATAAACAAAAGTTAAAAGAATTTACAAATAGAAAACCTGAACTACAGAAAGTTCTCAACAAAATATTCAATGAGGAGGAAATGAAAATCAACAATGTAGGTCAGCAAAGGAAGGAAATACCTTAGAGAAAAACCACTCAGAGGAGAACAATCCAACTTAAAATCCAAAAATAAGCCAAATAACTGGGAATACAAATCATTTCTCAATAATAACCCTGAATGTTAATGGCCTAAGCTCATCAATCAAAAGACATAGACTGGCAGAATGGATTAAAAAGAAAGTCCCAAAAATATGCTGCCTGCAAGAGACTCATCTCATAGAAAAAGACATCCACAGACTAAAGGAGAAAGGATGGGAAAAAACCTACCATGCACATAGACTCAGTAAAAAAGCAGGGGTTTCCATCCTTATATCAGATAAAGTTGACTTCAAGCCAAAGCTAGTCAGAAGGGAAAAAGAAGGACATTTCACACTATTTAAGGGAATCATAAATCAGGAAGATATAATGGTAGTAAATATTTATGCCCCAAACAGTGGTGCATTCCTGTACATCAAATAAATCCTACTCAATTTCAAGAATCACATAGACCACAACACAATAATTCTGGGCGACTTTAACCCACCACTGTCACCACTAGATATATATTCCAAACAAAGTGCAACCAAAAAAACCATAGAACTCAATAACACAATAAATAACCTAGACTTAGTAGACATACATGGAATATTCCATCCATCAATGAGTGGTTTTACTTTCTTCTCAACAGCACATGTAACCTTTTCAAAAATAGACAATATGTTATGCCACAAAGCAGCCCTTAGTATATGCAAAAAAATAGAGATACTGCCTTGTGTTCTAATAGATCATAATGGATTGAGAGTAGAAATCAATGACAAAATGAAACAGGGAAATTACTCCAAAACTTGGAGACTAAATAATATGCTATTGAATGAAACATGGAAAACAAAAAACATCAGGAAGGAGATTGAAAAATTCTTAGAGGTCAATGAGAACGATGATACAACATATCAAAATCTCTGGGACACTATGATTGCG
Source organism: Sciurus carolinensis (assembly GCF_902686445.1). Lineage (NCBI taxonomy): Eukaryota > Metazoa > Chordata > Mammalia > Rodentia > Sciuridae > Sciurus > Sciurus carolinensis. The sequence goes on along the minus strand of NW_025920138.1, from coordinate 1,304,867 downwards.
ATACCAGGAGAAAAATTCATTGCATGGAGCACATTCCAGAAAAGAATGAAAAGTCAACAACTAAATGACCTAACATTACAGCTCAAAACCTTAGAAAAAGAAGAACAAAATAACAGAAAAAGTAGTAGAAGACAGGAAATAATTAATATCATAGCTCAAATCAATGAAATTGAAACAAAAGAAACTATTCAAAAAATTGACAAAACAAAAAGTTGGTTCTTTGAGAAAGTAAACAAAATAGACAAATCCTTAGCCACACTAACAAAGAGGAGAGAGAAGACTCAAATTACTAAAACACATGATGCAAAAGGAAATATCATGACAGACAACAAACACTGAGATACAGAACATAATGAGAAGCTACTTTGGAAATCTGTATTCCAACAAAATAGAGACTACTGAAGACATTGACAAATTTCTAGAGACATATGCTCCTTACAAACTGAACCAAGAGGACACACATGATTTAAACAGATCAATATCAAGCAATGAAATAGAAGAAGCCATTAAAAATCTACCATCCAAGAAAAGCCCAGAACCAGACAGATTCTCAGCCGAGTTCTACAAGACCTTCAAAGAAGAAATCATTCCAATACTTCTCAAGGTATTCCAGGAAATATAAAAGGGGGATACCCTACCAAACTCATTCTATGAAGCTAATATCACCCTCATACCCAAACCAGGAAAAGACACATCAAGGAAAGAAAATTTTAGACCAATATCCTTGATGAATATAGATGCAAAGATCCTTAACAAAATATTGTCAAATTGTATCCAAAAACATATTACAAAAATTGTGCACCACGATCAAGTGGGGTTCATCCCTGGAATGCAAGGATGGTTCAACATTTGTAAATCAATAAATGTAATCCATCATGTCAATAGACTTAAGGATAAGAATCATAAGGTTATTTCAATTGATGCAGAAAAGGCGTCTGACAAAATACAACATCCCTTCATGCTCAAAGCACTAGAAAAAAATAGGGATAGTAGGAACATACCTGAACATTGTAAAGGCTATTATAATAAGCCCATGGCCAACATCATTCTTAATGGAGAAAAACTGAAACCATTCCCTTTAAAAACAGGAACAAGACAGGGATGTCCTCTTTCACCACTTCTATTCAACATTGTCCTTGAATCTCTAGCCAGAGCAATTAGGCAGACTAAATAAATTACAGGGATATGAATAGGAAAAGAGGAACTTAAGCTGTCACTGTTTGCAGATGACATGATTTTATAATTAGAGGATCCAAAAATTTTCTCCAGAAAACTTCTAGACCTCATCAATGATTTCAGCAAAATAGCAGGCTATAAAATCAACATGCATAAATCTAAAGCATTTTTACAAAAGTGATGAACGAACTGAAAGGGAAATAAGGAAAACAACTCCATTTGCAATAGCCTAATAAAAATAAAATACTTGGGCATCAATCTATCCAAAGAGGTAAAAGATCTCTACAATGAAAACAACAAAACTTTGAAGAAAGAAATTAAGGAAGACATTTGAAGATGGAAAGATCTCCCTTGTTCCTGGATAGGCAGAATTGATATTCTCAAAATGGTCATACTACCAAAAGTGCTATACAGATTCAATGCAATTCCAATTAAAATCCCAATGATATACATTACAGAAATAGAGCAAGCAATCAGGAAATTCATCTGGAAGAATAAGAAACACCGAATAGGTAAAGCAATCCTTAGTAGGAAGAATGAAACAGGGGTATCGCAATACCAGAACTTCAACTATACTACAAAGCAAGAGTAACACAAACAGCATGGTGTTGGCACCAAAATAGACTGGTAGATCAATGGTACAGAATAGAGGACACAGACACAAACCCAAATAAATACAATTTTCTCAAAATAGACAAAGGTGCCAAAAATATGTAATGGAGAAAAGATATCCCCTTAAACAAATGGTGCTGGGAAAACTGGAAATCCATGTACAACAGAATGAAACTAAACCCCTATCTCTCACCCTGCACAGATCTCAGCTCACAATGGTTCAAAGACTGTGAAATCAGACCACAGACCCTGCATCTTATAGAAGAAAAAGTGGGTCCAAATCTTCACCTTGTTGGCTTAGGATCAGAGTTACTTAACAGGACTCCCATAGCACAAGAAATAAAAGCAAGAATCAATAACTGGGATAGATTCAAACTAAATAGCTTTCTCTCAGCAAAGGAAACTATCAGCACTATAAAGAGAGAGCCTACAGAGTGGGAGAAAATCTTTGCCACTCATACTTCAGATACAGCACTAATTTCCAGAATATATAAAGAATTCAAAAAACTCTACACCAAGAATACAGATAACACAATCAACAAATGGGCTAAGGATATGAACAGACACTTCACAGAAGAAGATCTACAAGCAATCAACAAACATATGAAAAATGTTCACCACCTTTAGTAATAAAAGAAATGCAAATCAAAACTACACTAAGATTCCATGTCACCCCAATTAGAATGGCGATTATCAAGAATACTAGACACAATAGGTGTTGGAGAGGATGTGGGGAAAAAGGTACACTCATACATTGCTGGTGGGACTGCAAATTAGTGCAACCACTCTGGAAAGCATTGTGGAGATTTCTTAGAAAACTTGAAATGGGCCTACCACTTGACTCAGCTATTCCACTCCTCGGTCTATCCCCAAACGACTTAAAATCAGCATACCACAGAGATACAGCCACAGCAATGTTCATAGCTGCTCAATTCACAATAGCCACACTGTGGAACCAACCTAGATGCCCTTCAATTGCTGAATGGATAAAGAAATATATATATATATATATATTATATATATATATATATATATATATATACAGTGGAATATTACTCAGCTATAAAGAATAATAAAAGTATGGCATTTGCAGGCAAATGGGTG